>NC_138744.1:12092561-12367561 GCF_965113295.1 Leuciscus leuciscus
TTCTTATAATTTACTCACCCTCAAGTTGTTCCAAACCTGATTGAATTTCTTCATTCTGCTGAACGCAAAATAACCCCATTGACTTTCATAGTATGAACAAAAAAAATATGCTATGGAAGTCAGTGGGGCCCATTAATTGTTTGGTTACGGACATTCTTCAAAATATCTTCTGTTGTGTTCAGCAGAAGAAAGAAATTCATACAGCAACTTTTGACAGAATTTTAATTTTTGGGTGAATTACCACTTTAAGGCACACAAATGCAGAACACTTTGGTGTTTTTCCCATGATTTTTAAAAAGAATTAAGAAGTTATTAACTATTATCTAACAAAAAATTAATGTGCATGAAAAGAAGTTGATTTTAATCACATAAAATATGTTCTACTATCTGTGTTCACTGTATCATCAAACTTAGGTTATTATTTAAAGATTTTTTATTTTTGTTCCCATTTTGTGAATTCTTTGCATACCCAATGGCTCTGTAAAGGGATTTAATTTCTTTTTATAAAAGTTTGCCTTTGATAAAAATATCTCAATGTTATTATGTCTTTTTAGTCAAGGAGAAATGTATGACTCTCCCCGAAAGCTCCAAATGCAACAGGAATCTGCTGGAAGACATCAACTCCCCTGAACAGTGGGTTTCATGTCTCTATCAATCCTTTAAAAGTAAACTGGAATTTGAATGCAATGTTCTGCAATGTCCTTACATTTTTTTGGAAGAAAAAAAAATGTCCTGAAAATTCCAGATCACTTCATTTAATGGATGTGTTGCTTCCACAGCATTCAGCGCAGGCTCTCTCTGCAGTTACCCATTCTGCACCTTGCCTACCTGCCCTCAATTGGAGGAGTGGACACCAGTCCTCTAAATAGCCCTTCTGACAGCCCTCAGCATACACTGATGCCGAGGACATATGGAGTGTTGGTGACAGGACTGTGATTTACCCACATATGCTTGCATGATATGCGTTCATATGTTGTACACAGACATGGAGACAAAAATGCATGCATTGATAATGTAAGCATATTTCAAAATTACTTATATATATTGTATATACGTAGTACATTTACCTGTGACGTAACTCAAATTTAAATGTTAAATATTTTAAAAAGTGGATTATTTTTAAGTTTACAAATAAAGCTTCAACTAAATGACTATTATATTTTAAGAGCATAATAGGCATACAGTAATTGATTCAGATAAGATATGATACTGGCTATTTAAAAGAAAACATAATGATCACAATTAGCAACTGCAGGAAATGTTGTTCCATTTGATTACTGTTTAGGAAGTAGCCATTGTTTCTACAACTAAAGTTTAAAAAATGTCCCACTAAAAATCAACAAACCAATGTTTTGAATAAATATATGAAACCTTAGCTATTTTTGTGTGTGTATTTTTTCAAACAAAACAACAAAAGACATATGTACAAAGATTAAATATCACATTGTAACCTCACATAGCTTAAATATAACATGGTATGCCAAGATGATGGCATCCACTATCGGCCAACCTCTGCCAGTCATGGATAGCAGATACCTTCCCATCGTCCATCTTGATGCCGTTCTTGCCAATCTTATAACTGAGTAGCTTGACAGAAGATTGATGGAAGAGACACTTTTCTGCCTTCAGAAACAGGTGAAATTCATATAAGCATTGGAGGAGCGATGTTCGGCTATTTTCCGAAGGTACACTATGATGATATCGATGTAGATGAGTACAAACCCGTGGAGGTACTCCCGAAGCACCTAGTGCAAGAAATCCTGGAATAAGGAAGGGGCGATGACCAGGCCATAGAGCATCACGCAGTACTCATAGTGGCCAGTAGGGGTCACAAAACCGGTCTTCCACTCGTCCCCCTCACGTATCAGGATGAGGTTATAAGCACTCCGGATTAGTGAAGATAGAGGGACCACAGAGTTTTTCCAGATCTGCTGGGACGAGGGGAAGTGGATAACAGAATTTTGCTGTGATCTTGTTAAGGGCCTGGTAGTCGATGCAAGGTCTCAAGCCTCTGTCCTTAGCCACAAAAAAAAGAAAAGAAAAGAAATTTGAGGCAGCAGGAGAAGTAGATGGTCAGATGTATCCTTGATCGAGGGCCTCCTGAATGTACTCCTCCATGGCCTTCTGTTCACTGGCTCACCCAGTATGATGTCAATGGTGCAGTCCCATGCCAAGTCTCTGTGGTGGTAACTGGTGTGTAACACTCAGGAATGTCTACAGACTGCTGTTCAACCAGGCTTTCAATGGAAGTAGAATTCAAAGGAATGGACTTGACTGGTGGAGACATGTTAAGAGGTAGGTCCGGAAAGCAGGATTGACCATGGGACTGGCGACGTCCATCGGTGAAGAAGCGGAGGTGGAAGCAGCAACGTGGTGTGGGGGTGCTTGGTGAGTGCTCTTAGCGCATGAATGATCTCCTGAAATGAGTCTGGTTGAATGGTTATATCAAATGGATTAATCAGTCTCTTATCTTTGCAAGTGGATTTGGAGATCGTGATGGCTGGATCCAGGATGATGGAAGTACACTGGGGAGATCCAAGATGAGTGACTGTGAATGTTGCCCTGGGAATGTGACGATAGAGTGATGTTGGAGTAAAGGTGGAGCCTGGTGAGTCTTTGACAGGTGCATTATAGCTACAATTGCCAACAAATATGACAGTTCACAAGTTCAAACTTACAAAAAATCAGATTGAGTAAAGAGTATGCGTTCTTGGCGTGCTGTCCGAGGGAGGGTTCTGAGCTCGGAATTTGGCCCAAACCCGGAGTACTCCTCCCTTATACCTGGCTTGGATAGGTGCAGCTGAAAGTATAGACCTCCTCAAGTGCTGACTGGGTAGATAATTTAAACATCTTCCTCCTAAACTTTGTAAATAAAACACCATTTTATGAGATTAATGCTTTAGCTCAAAACTCACTTTAAAGCACAGTGAGTGTTTGTAATAGTTAGTTTAGTTGATAAAGTTTTATATATGGATATTTTTCTTACACGAACGCATCGCCTCACTTCAGAAGGCTTTTATTAACCCCCCGGAGCCGTTTCGAGCACTTTTATCACGGATGGACAGGATTTGACGGACTTCCAAAAAAATATACCCATTGACTTCCATTATAAAGCTTGGAAGAGCCAGGGCATTTTTAAATGTAACTCTGATTGTATTCAGCTGAAAGAATAATGTCATATACACCTAGGATGGCTTCAGGGTGAGTAAATCATGGGCTAATTTCCATTTTTGGGTAACTATCGCTTTAAGGTCGACTCCAACCAAAACCAGTTGGTCAATGTGCACTTAATGATTATGTTTCATCCTATAACCTCACATACCTTAAAATAAGTGACAGAAATCAGTCAAAATGTGTATTTTTTTATTTACCAAACTTACAAGACAAAAGCATGAAAAATAACAATCAGTGGATGTGAGCAGCATATTGTACCATGTTACATAAGATGTGGCACATAGTGCACTGAATGACAGGATGTGGTGTCTCATCACGTTAAGACTTCTGAAAAACAAATGTCATTTGTGGTGCGGTTGGATGTGCTGCAAACTGTTTTTTCCATTTTCTTTGTTACGTTTTAAATGTGTGGTTTATGAACATTAAATGTGAACATTAAACATTAATTATTTTTTTGTTGTTGCAAGATCTGAAAAAAAGGGTCTTAATTTATAGCTGTTCTGATGCACCTCTGATTTCATCCTCTATAATGATGATCGTTCAGGAGGGGGTGTTGAACGTTGACTAGGATCCACCATTTCCACTTTTTCAGCTTCAGGTTCTTCGGTTCCTGCTTGTTGGTGGCACCTCTTACATCCAAATACAAACAAAGGCAAAGAGCTCAGACCCAGCATGACCAGTGCCACTATCTGAAGTGAAAATTTGTGTTATACCATTTGAAGCATATGACAAAATATTTGTAAAATATATAAAAATAATATACAAAATTCATCTTCATCCACATCAAACAGAATTGAATCACCCAATGATTCCCTCACCTGAGAAGTATTTCGAAAGCGAAAAAATTTAATTTGCTTTTCAGTGATGTTGTCATGATTGATGAAAGGCTGACACCATGTTGTTGAAGCGGATATATCGGTGTGAACCGTAAGTCCTTCCCATGAGGTTTTTGCACAGGCAAAGTATTGTCCATCAAAGAACAGCAGCATGATCCAAACAGCAGCTGGAGTGATGCAGGTTCCGATAGAGAGCAGACGCTTTATGTTGAATTGTGAGCTTTGAATATAAAACATAAGTGCACTCGAAAACAGAGCAGGAATCACAAAATACGCCGCAGAAAACAGCAGGTTCATCTTTGGATCACAAGGACATGCAAAATCCATCTCCATGAGTTTCTCAAGACCCACCATTAAAAAGCCAATAATTGCATTTGAATAAAAAGGACTCTTCTTCAGCTCTTTTTTCAGGGTTGCTACCCATTGCTTGGTCATTGTCTGTGTTGTTAGTCGGGAGGTGTACAGACTAAAACTGAAAGTGATTGCTGGCTGACTTTTGAAATTCACATCTTCATGTGTCTCGGAGTAAGACTGTGGTTGCGACTGAGATGGTTGAACCTCTGTAAGAGACTGCACTAGTCACTTTGATGGCACTTAGATAAAATATGAATATAAATAAAAGCACTTAATATAAATTAGTGCCATAATACTACAGTTTGAATGATTACTGTGACATGGCACATTATATGTAATATGATCTTACATATTAAAGGCCTTGTTAAAAATATAAAATAAACATAGCACAAAAATTGTTATATTGGTTACTTATGATTTGCACCTCTCTTTCATTATGTTTGCCTTGTATTTATACACCCTGTTATGTTCTGTCCCTTGTCCGTTCTTGTTTATGATTTATGCGATTTTCAAATGTTGTTTAGTATTTTGCATCGTTAATAAAGAGTTTTCGTGTTATCTCCTTTGTCATTGTGAGCTTTACTACTTCACGTCACACATTTAAAACAGTTATTTATTCATTAATAAACTGTAATATAATGTTGGATGTGTTTTGCTTTAAGTTCGAGAAGTCACATGTTCAAGAATTGCCCTTATTTTGCCCTGTCTCTCAGTGGATATAATTTAGAAACATGTTTTTTATTTAATTTTTTTGCCCTTTCTTTGAAATGGAAAAACATTCTCAGACTAGAGATTGTTTCTCAGATCTAATGATTTAATATCATTAGAGTATGTCACCCAAAGTGAATGTAATTCAAAAACAAAGTAAACATGTCCTTGCTGTAAATGACAGGAAGTGGTTTGTTACTCTACATGGCAGCTAAAGGTAGGCTAAAAGATGCAATATGACACAGTTTCATTAGAAAAAGGCAAAATATAGTTTACGTCTTCAGAAGGGATTATTTATGTTGCAACAACACCAAATTACAGTAAATACATTTAAAAAATACAAACTTTTACAAGTTAATTGAAAAATTCAAACTTTTACAAGTTAATTTATTCCAATATATTTAAAGCATACCAAAAATACTATGAATTTTAAACATGAGGTTTGTGAAAAAATAAAGTAATTTCTGTCCAGTGCTGTTTTATCTAAAGCTGTTAAAATTCATCTCTACTGGGATCACCAATTGTAGAGACAGTGTCAGGAGGGGGTGATGGGCTTAAATCCACCATTTCCATTTGTTCATTTTCAAGTGCTTTGGTTCTTGTTGGTGTGTAGTACCACCTCCTAATGCCCATCCAGATCAGAGGCAGTGAAATCAGGAGCAGTATGCACAGTCCCACTAGCTGAAGAAGTACATTCATGTTTAAATGAGTACATGAAAACTTAGGACCAGGTAATAATCAACCCATAGAAAAATATATAGATTAATCAAACACAACATATTTGTAACAGCATTTTGATTTCATCATCATGCTCACCTGAGAGTTATTTCGATAGTTAAAAAATGTCATTTGCTTTTCTGTGGTGTTGTCACGTTCAGTTAAAGGCTGACACCATGTTGTTGAAGCGGTTATATCCGTGTGAACCGTAAGTCCTTCCCATGAAGTCTTTGCACAGGCAAAGTATTGTCCATCAAAGAACAGAAGCATGATCCAGAGAATGGCCGGAGTAAGACAAACTAAAGCGCAGTGCAAACAGCTTGAATAATTGCTGATTTGTGAGCTTTGAATATAAAACAAAAGTGCGAAGGAGAAGAGAGCGGGAACTACAAAATACGCCATTGAGAACAGCAGATTCAGCTTTGGATTACAAGGGCATGCAAAGTCTATCTCCACAAGTTGCTCAAGTCCCACCATCACAAAGCCGATAACAAAATTTGAATATAAAGGACTCTTCTTCACCATGTTTTTCAAGCGTCCTATCCATTCCAACTTGCTCATTTTAAGCGTCGATAAGGGGAGAAATTTGTACAATTGATGTGTAAATTGGTCACTGACTGATTTTTATGCTGAGGGTATGGATATGCTTTTGATATACACCTCTTTCAGGGTGTCATATAGTGAGACAAGCCTCCATCTAAATTTTCTGTGTGACACTGACATTTATTCTGTGGTTATGTGGCACACTAGTCGCTTTAATGGCAGTTTAATGTGCAGCTCTTAAATATAAAAGTGACTCCTGACTGATTGCAACATACAGAGTGTTGGATTGTAAAAACCCATGAATCTTTAGATAGTGGGTTTGACTCTGGCTCTAATGGAAGCATATGGACAATATACAGACTAATCGGTCTGGGCCCTCTCCTCTAAACCTTGTCAAATCAAGGCATTTTCATCCACAGAACTGTCCGCTGAATGGTTTTTGTTTTTGAACTTCTAGACACTATTGTGAAAATCTGAGTTAAACCATTTCATGAAATACTCAGACCGCACCGTCTGGCACTAGTAATCATTTGACAGTTGTTGCTATTCCTATGTTGCAATGTTATTCATCTAGGACATTGGGTTGGATCAAAGCTTAAAGGGATAGTTCAACCAAAAATGAAAAATTCTGTCACCATTTACTCACCCTCAATTGGGACCCCATTGCCTTCCATATTATGGAAGTCAATGGGTCCATCAAATGTTTGGTTACCCATATTCTTAAAATGATCTTTTTTTGTGTTCAGCAGAAAAAAGAAATTCATACAGGTTTGGAACAACTTGAGGGAAAGTAAATGATGACAGAATTTTCATTTTGGGTGAACTATCCCTTTAAGACTACATGTTTCTGAAATGTCTATCGAAATGAATGGGAAATTTTCTTATGCAAACCAGGGCACTGAATCAGATAATTGAAAATTTCCACATAATAACAAAAAAAATAACTACATAATAACAAAAATACTTTACTATAGTTTACATCTCAATTTATATCTTAATTTTGGCAGCTGTTAATAGACATGACTTTCTTTTCCAAAAGTAAATTCAATAAAAACTAAAATTCAATAAAAGAAAAATTAAGATAACATGATTAAGTTGAATATCATTGTCTACTAAATAAGAATTTATTTCCCCCCAACACTTACTGTTTTCTTGCTCTTTTTCAATTTAGCAGCTGTATGTTTTTTCTCTCTTCCAGTTGTGCAATTCTGGCTTTTCCCGCTTTCCATTTGCCAGAAGAACAACACGACCTCTGGAGGAAATTCAGAACTTGAGCAGCACAGCTCTAACCAATAACCCTTTAAGCTAAAATTGTGCAATCCTGGTCTTTCCAAATCACAAGCCATGTTTTTTCAGATGACTTCAGCAATGAAGCAATATTTTGGGAAAGGGAGGATCACAGGGTCAAAAAAGTATACAAATTGCTCTGGTTTTCTACCAAGCTTCAGTTTGCTGTGAACCATGATGTCCTTCAAGACTACACTGGGTCTGCTTTTCTTGGCCATGGTGGCCATGGTGGCTGAATCCTCATGGGGCAATGGTATATTTACATATTTTGTTCATTTTTACTTTGCTCAGCATTACATTCACTACACTTCACCTTCTCTATAGTTTAATTTTATTTAATTGTAATAACCAACAAGAAGGTGGACTAAGGTTTTTCTGCCTTCTACCTTACTTTTAAAGTTAACAATAGTGCCTTCATATGAATGATATATTTTCTGTCACATTGAATTTTCAGGGGGTGGAAACTCTTACAGTTACGACCTTTCCAAAATGTCTGATCTAAGGAAACTGTACAACTCCAAAGTTTACAAGGCAGAGAGGATGACCAGACCTCTGGAGGGGATGTCTTTCCAAGTAGGCAAACTCAGCCACTCTGGAGTCAGGTAATCAAACAATGAACAGTTTTGTCATTTTATTTTGTATTAGCACATGCATTGTGTTGAATACATGGTGAATACATCACACTTGTATTCTGAGGGGAAAGAACGTGTTGAATATTAGGCATGTCTTCTGCTGGTTCTGCTTTTAGAGTGACTCTAGCAGACGGCACTAAATGGCTGGTCCATAAAGGAGATGGCTATGGCATCTCATCTCAGACTGTTGTTGTGGCTGCCCGTCATATGAGCAATAACTGGAAGGCAAGTAATTCTGTAACTCTGATATGTGTGCAAATTACTTGTATATAAAAGACTGTATTTTATCCTTGTAGAAATTAGACTTATTTAATAGCCTACCTTAGCAATTTCATTTAACTTTAGACGATCATTTTGGTCTGCGCTAATCTTTTGTCTTTTTTTTTAATGGACAGATTGTTGAGACAAAAGATTTTCGTGGGAGCAAGACAGTGTCTGCTTTTGTGAAGGCTGGAGGAACGGACTACAAACTTTTGTTTGATAACTGCCACGATGCAGCCGACCGGATGATGGGTGGTTAAATTCACAACTACAATGTAAATGAGAGCATCACTTTCATTGCCTACTTTTTATGATTAATTTGAAAATGCATTCTTGACATTCTTGTGTTTCTGAAATAAATAACTTTTAAATGTATTATTTTGTTTCAGTGTGATTATTAGTAATCTTTTGGAATGTAAACGTTTAAAGACAATATTAAAACAATTCAAATCTCAAACAGGTTGAAATCGAGGCTATAGGCTAATGCTAGACTAATCATGAATATTTCATCTGAGCTGCAGATGGCGACAGAGGTTTTTCAGTTCTTCAGCTTTTCCAGAAGTTAAATACAGATTTCATTGGTGATTTCAATCGCTGTGCTGATTGCCTGCTTTTAAAAATGATACATTGTGCTTGAGTTTCTGTTACATTTAGCCACTCCAAGTCAAAGAAATTGAACAAAGTCACACAACAGAGGAAAGCACCGCAAGTTGTCCATTAAAACTTAGGCTAAATAAAATGTCCACAAAATTTTCACTACTTTGTTTTCTGATAACTTTGAAATATGTTAATTAAAATATTGACACCAAAATTTTAATCTATTGATTTTGATCTCTATTTTGAAGAGTTTTGGTAAATTAGAGCATTATGGGAGATTTACCATGGTTGCAAAAAATGAAATTAAAGTTATTAAATATAGTGAAGTATATAGGCTATTTAATACGAAATTCTATAGTTGTCATTTTAAACTTGGATTAATATCACATAATATTTCTTTAAAAATACCCCATGTGTTCTGTAAAAAAAATCATATCATGACTCATACTGAAAGTGAACAATTAGGCCTAAATGTTAGTTGTTGTTTTTTTTGGTTGTTTTTTTAAATTCAAATGACATTCATAGCACAGGTTTTGAGCCACATGTGAATTAAACAAATTGTCACTTGAACGACATTTCACATTATAACAGAGGTTATGAGTTGAAGTAAAAGGGTTCTTTTCCTTTACAACCAAACAAACAAAACACAAAGTGGTTGATTATTAAACGCATATCAGTGTGCGGTGCACATGCAAGCACAGAAATAAGTTCATTGTTTTGAATAAAAACTATGTTTACTCAAACTATTTACTGTGTTCTTGGTCACCTGAACTTAAAATACTATGTTTTGTTCACTTTCCCCTCTTTAGTTTAGTTCTTTTCTTATTTTCCATTTGTCAGCAGATCAACACGAATGTGGAGATTCGGACATTGAGCGATAAAGTTATAAATTAATACAATTCTCAAACTGCCAGATAATTGAAGCTTCTTAACCACATTATGTCTTAAGAAAATAGTTCACCTGCATTTTTGTTTTGCAAGACTACACTCACTCTCATTAACATGTCAAAAGGCATTGATAAATTACAATACTAATAAGATAAAGAGAAAAATATATTTTCCCTATATAGGCAGAACCTTTACATTAGTTCTATTGTGTGAGTTGTTTTGATTTTTTAAATCCAACCCCTTTAAGATATTTCTATTAAACATTGTCTGATCTTGGGTAAGGCATGGCATAACAAATGAGAATAATTATTAAGCAATGGCTATTTCATATTTCCAAATAGCCAACCTCTTTGGCAAATTTATTTACTATTTACGCAATCATTTAATTGTGCAGTCCTGCTCTCGGCCAAAAAACACTGCCTCTGCAAGTCATGTTTGTTTAGATGAATCAGCATGAATTAAGCTTTTGGTAAAGGGAATCACATGCAGGATGTATAAAATGCTCTGGTAATAAAATCTCATCAGATTCTCCGAAGCTTCTGTTTGCTGTGAAACATGATGTCCTTGACTGCACTGGGGCTGCTCCTCATGGGGCAAATGTACAGAACATTTACAAATCTTGTTCAATTTTGCTTTGCATAAAAGTAATCTCTTACTACATTGTCTGCATCTTCTCTTATTAAAAATATTATTTAATTAAGCCTCAAATTTTTTTCATTTATGGTTCACATGCATTCAGGGAATGATTTTCTTTTTATCATATTGAATCTCTTCAGAGAATGGGCCCTACATGTTTGACCTTTCCAAGAAGTCTGATTTAAACAAACTCTACAACTCTAAAGTGTATATGGCAACTCTTCACCAGGCCTCTGGAGGGAATGCCTGTCCAAATAGGCATATTGAGCCCCTCAGGAGTCAGGTAAAATAATACAGGGGTTCTCAAATCTGGCCCTCGAGATCCAATTTCCTGCAGAGTTTAGCTTCTCCAACCCTAATCAAACACACCAGAACAAGCTAATAGTGATCAAGGTCTTTTGGATTACTAGAAAGTTACAGAATGGTGAGTTTGGTCAAGGTTGGAAGTCTTGGAACTAAACTCTGCACTTTCTCAGAAAAAAAGGTACAAAAGCTGTCACTGGGACAATACTCTTCAAAAAGGTTCTGACTTCTAATATGTACCATTTAGGTACTAATATGTACACTTTACCAATATGGCCTACCTCATATGCACTCTTTAGGTGTACCTTTTGAAAAGGTACCACCCCATTGACAGATTTTACACCTTTTTTTCTGAGAGTGCATGAAAGTGGGCCTCGAGGGACCCCTGATATAATCAATAGTTCTGTAACTGTATCTTGTGTTATTTACATTTACATAGCAGACACTTTAATCCAAATCGACTTACAAATGAGAAGAACAAATGAAGCAATCAGACCAACAATGGGGCAACAACATGCCCCAGTCCCAGTTTAGCACAGTTCATGTAACAAGTTTTTAAAATAAATAAATAAATAAATAAAATACAGACAGAATAGAAAAAGAATAGAATAGTAAGTGCTTGCACCAGCAGGGAACAGTCAAGGTAAACATCAGTGAAAGTGATTTTGTGCCTCTTTGCTGCTTTTGTTATATGCATCATGGTGAACAAAAGGCTCAATACATTACACTTGCATGTCTTCTGCTGGTTCTGCTTTTAGAGTGACTCTGGAAGACGGCACTAAAATGGCTGATCCATAAAGGAAATGACTTTGGCAAATCATCCCGTTGTTGTGGGTGGCCGTCGAGCAGAATGTATTTCTGCAAAGCTCATATTTGTGCAACAGATAAAGGACATTATTTTATTTATTGATGTGAATAGATTAACATCCTTTTAAGTGAATGAAAGTTTATATTTTTGGAGATACGATAATATACCCATGACATAAATGTATTTAATATCTGATGCACTCTAATCATTTTGGTTTTTGCTTAACCTATAGTTTTTTGATTTTTTGATTAAACAGTTTGAAGAACAAAAAGATTTTCGTGGGAGCAAGACTGTCTGATTTCGAAAAGGCTGGAGGAGCGGAGTATATTAAATTAATGTATATTCATTGCAACTACAATGTAAATGTGTTGCATGTGCTTCATTTTATTGTTATCAATTTGATTAAAGTTGTTGCTGAATATTGTGACACATACTGCCATGTTAAATCAATTTTAAATGTTTTATTTTGTTTCAATGTATTTTAGCTAGCCTATATTTGTCTTTTTTAACTTTATAATATAATGAATGACATAATGAACATAATATCTTTTAAAGGTTTAAAATAAATAACATCAATCATAATTTTTTTTTTTTTTTTTTGTAAATAAAGCTGCTGAGCTGCAGATGGTGACAGATGTTCATGTGTCCCTGCATTTATCCATGAGTCGTAAATGTCTGCAAACAAAGCAAACGGCTGTGCAATATATGTATTATATGATCGGGGAAGATGACAACTTATATAGATAAACATTTTTTTATAGCATGTGCACGATGATGATGCATCATCCAATGTGTTATTAATTGGAAACATTTGTTAATTTAGTTCTCATAACACAAAAATTGTAATCTACAATTTTGTAGTCTAAAGGTTTTAATAATTAGTGAAGAAGTCTAAAATGTACATCTAACTCATGCAATTACTGAATAATAACCCCATGAATTACATAATATTTTAAAATAATTAAATAATTATTACATATTAAAATATAAATGTCCAATTTTAACCCTAATTTTTTATTTTTAACTCAAAATAAATTTTTTTTTTTTTTTTACTCCACAAATATAAAAACATTAATGTGTCCACAAAACCCTTATTAGAAAATAGACTCAAAAACGTTTGATATTACAAATAGCTAAGTCATAGGTAAGGTCACTGTTTTCCAGAGACACAAAAATCAATTAACCTCAAAACTGTTTCGACTGACTAAATCTCATGATGATATTTGGATTCAATTGCAGAATTTTGAAGAGCACCATTCATTAATATCTATGGTCAAGAGAGAAAAAATAAGGTGGGGGATGGGTGTTCATCTTATCCCATCTTACCCTATAATTTATTATCACCAAACAACACAAAAGCAAAAAGAGAGCATAAAGAATACAGACATGAAGAAGACTGACAAAGAAAACTGTTTTTGTTTCAACACAACTGTATTTTCCAAAGAAAGACAGCCTGACAACTGGAATAATTTGAACAGTTAATTGTAAAAGGTCTGTATACCAGGATTGGGCAAAATTCAGAGTTCAAAATGTTCTCCCTTTCAATTCGTGTGAATACTTTGATTCAAGAAAACGCAGCAGTCACAACAACAGAAGATCTAACACACGCACACAAACAAAAACATTTGACACTACAACAGAGGTGGTCGATTTACGGTTCTGCCTCTTTAAATACAAAACAAACAAAACACAAAGCGTCTGAATATCGGTCACGTGTCAGTCTGCGGTGCGCGTGCCTTCAGGCATTTTGTGCGTCGCGTGCGTGCGCGCCCACGTCCAGTTTGGGTAAAAGTAACTGAGCTTCAATGATCACAATACACCATAGGAATTAATTGCTATTCTCTCAATGAATTTGCTAAGGTAAATCTATATGTCACACGTATAGCGGACGGCAGAAAGCAACTGTCACTCTTCGAGTTGGTTTAACAAAGATGAAAACTGGCCTGTCATTTTTTTTTCTCTTTTTTTGCACATAGTTTTATCCCCTCGGAACGGTTTAGCTAGTCAGCTGGTACAGCATTAGCTGTTTGGCTAGTTCTGCTGTGCTAACTGGACAATGAGAGGTTTGACTTGAAGTTTCATCTTTGAAATATTGAACTGTAATATTTATGCTCAAGGGTTTTGTAGTTCTTTAAGGAGAAAACTTGACAATTATATTCAGGCAGCATACAATTTGAGAAGAAGCTCGTTAGCCAATACCTAGCATTAGCGAGCTATGATAATCCAGGTAAAAGAGTCATTTACCCTCTTATTTTATTGGATTTCCCCCCCACTTTTAAATTTGTATCAGGTATTTTAGAGGGTTCCGTTTTCTGTATAGGGTAACCATTTTTTTAACATAGCGATGTAATTTGTGCGGTAGACAGCCATAAGTGGAGTGTAGTAGTATAGTAGCTGAATAGCTTAATAAGCTACTGTCCAGCCAGAAAAAAAACGTTGATTATATATATTTGCTTGATTTCTGTTTTTTGCATGTGATGCTATTTCGTGACACGTTAAGTGTGCAAACGTTTGGAAAATATCCCTAATATGAGTGTACCAGAATACAGTAGGGCAATCAAAGGCCTGGTTTAGGGTACACTTTGCCAGCTGGTAAAATAGTTGAGCATATTTTCTTTAATCAGCTTACGTGAAACCGTGCAGTTTATTGATAAATCTACAAATACTACCGATGCAAATGCAATGCATGATTTAGGAGTGAAAGATTTGCCTTTTTTATTTAAAGTTAGTTTAAAGAATATGTCAAGCATTTGTTCATGCAATATAGTTCAGCTGATTTATGTACATAGACTCATAGATAATTTCTTTACATTCACAGGTCCGTCCACAGGACGAAAGAGCATTTGTGTCTTGAGGAAGATCTGGTAAGAGTACACTCAAAATGAGCAAGAAACCTCCAAATCGACCTGGGATCTCTTATGAGGTTGGTGCCAGGGTTGAGGCCCAGGACTACCTGCAAAAATGGTATGAATTAATTTAGCTTTTCAAACTGGGGTCTGGGGACTCGCAGGTGGCTGAGATAAATAAAATAAATGAGTGAATAATAATTAAAATAAGTAAATTAATTATAAAAAAAAAATAGCTCTAAATGTCTAGAAAAAAAAATAGCAGTAATATTAACTAAATATTTTCCAAATTATATTTTTACACATTTATATAAATGTTTCACAATATAAACCAGGTCTTTATACAAGAAACTATATTAGTATGGGTTCAATGAGGGCATCTTAAAGATTAAAAACCCTTGTGTAAGAGCAGTGTTACGTTTTTTAAATACTCACGGTTCATATTTTTGTCATTTAAAACAAATAAGAGTATTAAAAATGTCTTTGTTTAGAAATAGTTTGTTTCCATTTTTAAGAGTACATGAATGGACCGTTATTAAAGCTTTAGTTATTTTCAGTGCTTTTTGTTGTTTTTCAAGTGATCTATCAATGATCTGATCTTTGTTGAATGCTGTCTTCGCAGGTACCCTTCACGTATCGAGAAGATTGATTATGATGAGGGAAAGATGCTTGTGCATTTTGATCGTTGGAGCCATAGGTACGACGAATGGATTCTCTGGGACAGCAACAGACTTCGGCCATTAGAGAGACCGGCACTCCGCAAAGAGGGTCTCAAAGAAGAGGAGGTGTCTGTATGTTTGCAGTACTTCCTCTTGTCAGATATGTTTATGGTCTGAACTGTCTTGGATGACTTGGCAAGCATGAGAAATGCAGGGTCCTTTGTGGCCTGTTAGAGTATGTCTTCATAGTGCCAAATGAAGTTTTTCAGCTGCTAAACTTAACATTATTGAAGTTTTCAGCCACTCATTTGTTAATGAGATGAGTGATTGATTAATTCTTGTCTTACAAACATTTCTGCCAGGAGAGTATCAGCGAGATGAGAGCATCTCGCCTTCGTGAGCTTCCTGGAAGTACAGAGAGCACAGAGGACCAAAAAGACTTACCTCAGCAGAGACAAGTACATACCTCAATTGCCCATCTACCTTGATCTGGCTCTCTCAACTGCTTGTCCCATCATTGTTTGGGTTTTTCCTCCATCTACATAGCCAAAACCTTTTAATGTTTTGTTCGGCCACAAACAATCATCCATTTAAAAAAATAAACAGGCCTTTGTGACTTATATTTAAAGAGGTGTTGTTACACTTACACTACTGTTCGAAAGTTTGGGGTCAGTAAGATTTTGTAAAGTGAAATAAGTCTCTTGCTGACTGAGGCTGCATTTATTTGATTCAAATACAGTAAAAACGGTTATACTTTGAAATTGAATTGCCATTTAAAATATCTGTTTTCCATTCAACATATTTTTAAATGTAATTGATTCCTGTGCTGAATTTTTAGCAGCCATTACTCCAGTCTTCGGTGTCATATGATTGTTCAGTAATATTTCTAATATGCCGATTCAGTGTTCAAGAAGAATGTCTTATTTTTATGTTGACAATGTGCTTCATAATATATATTTTTGGAAACCCTTTTTAGGATTCTTTGATGAATAGAATAGAAAAGAACAGATTTTTTTTGTAACAAAAAAAAGAAAAAAACCTTACTCACCCCAAACTTTTGAATGGTGTGTTTTGATTTTTTTTTTGGGATTTTTTAGAGAAAGCGTTCCTTTCTGATGTATAGACACACTGTAAAAAATTTCTAACCCTCCCAAATCAAAAATTTCAAGTGACCGATAACATCTGAATTTTTCAATTGGCCCAAGTGAAATTCTTGTTGCAATAGTCTGTTAACATTGGCTCAATGAGAAATAATACGTCAGACTAATTGAAAAATGTAGATGTTATCGGTCACTTGAAATTTTTCACTTGGGGATGTAATTTTTTTACAGTGCAAAAAAAAAAAAAAAGATTTTAGCTAGAATTATAATTAAGAATCTTTAAATACAGTTGAAGCTTCTTTGGTTTTCTTGAATTTAATTTTCACTAGTATCTGTGTGGTTGCTTAACTACTGTTATCAGCTTGCCAGGTATTACATGAAATAATCAGATGTTTTCTGTGTGTCCATCACAGTTTGTTCTGCACTAACCATTCACTTTTATGACCACAGCACATCCCATATCTTCAATACAGGCTTGGCTGAATTTATCTTGGTGTGTTGACTAATTAATTGCATGTCTGTTCTGTTTTTGTTTCATCTTTAGGAATTGAGAGATGGTGAGGAGGTGCTTGCCCGGTGGACAGATTGCCGCTACTACCCTGCCAAGATTGAAAGTATCAACAAGGAAGGTAAGGTCATCTTGCTGACCCTTCTGGGCAGAAACATACTACTTCTGTCAGTATGCAATACTGGTTAAATGGTTTTCAAATGCATAGGGAAAAGTGTTCTCAAATGCTATTTTGAAAAGCATAGGATTTACCTGAATGCCTACACAGTAATGCCTTCACACAATAGTGTTTATTTGAATCAAATCAAAAGACTCTGATGTATAAAAAGTCACTGATTTGCTGTTATTTTTTCGTACTTTAGGCACTTACACTGTACAGTTTTATGATGGAGTAATCCGCTGTGTGAAAAGAATCCATATCAAGTCCATGCCAGAAGATGCAAAAGGACAAGTAAGTTTATTAAAGTGATTTCACAGAGAGTCCTCATCAGTTCTGTTTAATTAACAAATAGGTTCTCCTGAAGTTTAATAGATGGTTTTGGACATGTGTATGACCTATGATAATCAATTCGAAGCATAATGCTTTATAGTTAATCGTATATTTTAGTGTGACCATCTATAGTATTGTCCTTTACCTCTTCCTCTCTTTCAGAAGGTAAAATGCATGATGTCAATCGTGAATAATATTTGAAGACAAGCAGCTGGTCTACACAGCTTACAGTTGCATCTTTGTGCCAGTCAGGCAGCTCAGGGATGCCAAATCACTTTATTCTACCTCCTCAGTTACCTTTACTACATTATTAAGGCTTAAAAAGCTTTATTTTTTTATTTATTTTTACGTTTGCCTTGACAAGAAGAATATTTGTGACCTGACCATGTCAGATGTGACTGATAGTGTATTGGTTTGTGTTCAAGCAGGACTGGATCGCTCTGGTGAAGGCTGCCTCAGCTGCAGCCAAGAATAAAGGAGGGAACAGACCACGTACCAGTGCCAACAGCAACAAGGACCGAGAGGACAGGAGAGAACAACGGTCGGATGAAGAGCTTGATGATGATGATGATGATGACGATGATGATGACGACGACGACGACGACGATGATGATGATAGTGAATCAGAGAAACTTGGTATGTGATTTGTTAGGACTTGTCTTGCCTAATGAATTGTAGTTTCTAGACATTTTATGGTGAAGTTATTGCCTACTGATCTGTGTTCACTTACATATCTTTCATAAACCTTTTTCATTTGGTTGGAGCCTGATCTTAAATCAACACTTCATTCATTTTGAGCAGCAACATCAACCATATGTCTATTTCCTTGTTTACACAGCAGACCTAGACTCAGAAGAGGAGGACAGTAAGCCGGCTATTGAGGAGGACAGTAAGCCGGCTATTGAGGAGGACAGCAAGCCAGCTATTGAGGAGGACACTAAGCCAGCTATTGAGGAGGACAGCAAGCCAGCTATTGAGGAGGACAGTAAGCCGGCTATTGAGGAGGACAGTAAGCCGGCTGTTGAGGAGCTTGAATCAGCTACAGCAAAGAGGAGGAGCAAAAGACAAGGCAACTCGTGTGGCAGTAAAAGGACTCGTCTCAGCAAAGGGACAGGTAAACATTAGCAGAGAGTAACAACCCACAACAAGGCTTAATTTCTAGAGTTTATGACAAGAAATAGTTTCTAGCTAATATCTGAACATGCAGTCAACCCTATTGAGCAGGGGTCTGCAACCTATGGCACGCGTGCAAATGTGTAATCGCTGACACTTGGGGAAAAAGCGTGAGAGGTGTATGTATTTAATTTAAAGTACCTTGCACCTGCATACAGATCTAAATTTTGAGCTAATCATTCCTCAAAGGAGCTATAAATACTATTAAAGTGTGATGATAAACTGCGCAAGTCAACAAGAGTGTGCAGATCAAGCATGTATCAACAAGTTCATTTGACTGACAGCTTACAGTTTGTTCTGCTGTTTTTGCTGTGCTTGGCTTTGAGAGAAAAGTTGATGCTACAATCATGGCTTCTATATTTCCTAAATAAACTGTGATACTGATTCAGCAGTGTGTTGTGATTAAGATATTTTAAGTGTGCTTTTCGTTTCTTATCAAGGATGTGCTGACACTGAGTCTGAATGCAAAGCAGAGTCAAAAGAGTTTCCAGTAACATCACAGCAGGTATAGATGAAACTGACATACTGTTATCAACATGATGATCACTTTAGTACACACACTGTGTCATGTTTACTTCTCCACTCCTCAGAAAGTGTCAGGTGCAGAGGCTAGTCCAGTTGAAGAGAAATCCCAGTCTGTCAGTGCCCAAAGAACCCCAGCATCCCTCTCTAGCCCATCCCTGTGCAAGTCTCGCTCAAGAAGACTTAAACACGACTCAGGAGAGTCCACCTCTAGCAGTCAGAACACAACCGCAGCCCCTGAACCCAGTCCTTCATCCATTTCGACACACACCCTTCCAGACAGCACACACACTGGTGGGTCAGCCAGAGAGAGCAGTAGTAATGTTTATATAGTCAACTATCAGCAATTATAACAGACTTAATATTTCATAATGTATTGATGATGATAATAATATGCATGTCTGTTTCCGCATAGCCCCTTCCAACTCCCCCCAGAGAAGGAGACGGTCTCAGCGTCTAGCGACAAGCTCTGACCAGGCTTACCCCTCTTCACCACACATGAGGGATTCTATCACTCAACCTCCTCCCCCAGATGGCTCTCAGAAACCTGGTGAGAGACACGAACGCATAGCTTATGGCATAATAAAGCACTAAAAATACAGTGTTCAAAACTTTGTGGTAGGTAAGGTTTTTCAGATGTTTTTGAAAGGAGTGTCATGATCACCAAGACTGCATTTATTTTATAAAAAATATGGATTTATTTGAAAAAATTTTTTTTCTATTTTAAAATGTAATTGATTTTTGGGATGGCAAAGCCGAAATTTCAGCATCATTACTCTAGTTTTAAGTGTCACATGATCCTTCACAAATCATTCTAATATTCTGATTTGGTGTTTTTTAATGTTAAAAACAGTTGTGCTGCTTAATATTTTTGTGGAAACTGGTAAATTTTTTATATTATAATTATAATGTCACATTATAAATGTATTTACTGTCACTTTTGATCATTTAATAGGATCATATAAATCTTATCAATATAAATCATACTGACCCCACATTTTTGAGCAAATTTTAAACATGCTGTTTTTCAATTGTGCTACTCTAGAATTGTCTGTTATGACATTTGATAATTATCCATGATTGACCTGTTTAAATCTTGCATTTTAAAGCACTCTCTTTTGAAGAAGACAGCAGCACTGCAGTTAAAACAGAAGCTTCTTCACAAAAGCCAGTTTCAGGAAGCCCATCCACAGCTCCTCCCAATGGCAGTGTTCAGTCTCCAATCACTGAGAAGGACAAGATGACAGACATGTTGCCCAATAATCAAACAACACTTGAAGGGAACTCACCTTCTGTAGTGACAGGTAGGTTGGCCATGTAACCATAGCGTTGAATGCCTTTATTATGTTTCTCCATGAAGCTTTTAAAGGACACTTGGTTTTGTGGATATAGTAAACAGCAAAGTTGACTAACCAGGATATTTAGAAAATATCAACAGTAGATTTTAAATCCTGTAATGCTACTTGGATTTTGTGATATTTAAAAAACTATTCATTATCTTCTCATTTTATGTCCAGCTGCAAGTCAGAAAGTTCCTTACAGGACTCCTAAAGCCAACAAACATGCCAGAGAGCCAAGTATGAATCATCACCTGCCTTCCACTCACTTCGTTCAGATACTGCAATTTAAAACTCTCTCTCTCTCTTTCTCTCTCTTTTAATCTAACTTTCTCCTTCCTCCTCAGTTATAAACAGCAAGAAGTCTGATGACCCCACTGCTCCCAATGAGTCTCTAATAGACCTGGACCATAATAAATTCAAGTGTAAAGTCCCTGGATGCTCTAAAGCATTCCGGAAAGCAAAGCTGCTGGACTATCACCTGAAGTACTATCATAACACTGAGAAAGAAATGGACAGCGAGGTCTGCTCACCAGACAGGGTGGGCCGCACCAGGGCCACATCTGCTTCCATGCCTACAAGCACCTTGTCAGATATCCCAGATAACAAGAGACGCAGGACCGTCTCTACTTCTTCCTGTAGGTTCCCTTGTTGTTATTTGTCAGGATCATCAATCAAATGGCTATTAAATTTACAGTTGAACAATCAAACTGAATTAAAGAGAGTTCTGTTCTTTTGTTTTGTGTCCTAGCTCTGTCCTCTCAGGGCTTTATGCTTCAAATGGACAGCGCTGGCTGTGTGAGGCCTCCTAAGTTCTGTAAGAAGAAACGTTCCTCTGCCTCTGTCAGTTCAGACAGTACGGAGGTCTCCCTGCCTCCTCCAACCTTTGATAACCTCCATGACAAGATTCTCAAGAAGGACAAGCACCTGGATGGTGAGCTAATTCAGCAGATTTTAAAGATGATGAATGGAGTTCTTCCTTTTTTCCATTTTCTTTAACTGTGCATCTTATGGATTTTTTTTCTTCTCCAGGGCTTTGTATAAAGACAGAACGGAAATTCAAACTGGAGGATAAATGTCAGTTGTTTGGTGAGTTTACTGAACTTTTTTTCTTATCTCAATTTCACATTCATAAACCAGTCCTCATATCTCTTATTTCATTCTCTGCTGTAGCGAAAAAGAGGGATAAAGACAGGAGGGACAGGAAAGATAAGGACCTTTTCCGAATTAAACAGAAGAAAAAGAAAAAAAAGAAGAAGAAATCAAAACTGCACTGTAAGTTAAGTTTTGGGTTTGCCTTGGGTTCAGAGGTCTATGTACTTACAAGCTTTACAAATAATTTAACTTTTAAATTAAATTGACTTTTAAAATTCATTAATTTGTGACTTTAATTTGTATAATTTGTCTTAAATTGCCTCATTAGTTCTAGCCATCTTGTTCAGTCCATAACTATTCGCCATTATGAAATGAGAGGGTCATATTGTTCTCATCTTTGTGCTAAGGTTACGCAGACCTGAATGAGATGTCATTGTCTTACTTGGAAAGACCGTCTTCCCCACTAGTACATCGTTCTTCCTCTAGTGCCTTCAAGCACAGCACCTTCCAATACCCTCGTGCCATACTGTCTGTTGACCTCACCGGGGAGAGTAAGTCCTCTTATCCATTTGCACCCATTTGTAGCTACTTTCAAATAATGGCCTCATTTCAGTTATAGCTTTCAGCTATTCATTTTTTTTTTGTGTGTGTTCTGTAATTAAAATAGATAGTATTCAGCATGAATATGATAACAGTGTTGTACTGTGATGTTGAGGCTTATTTCATGTTCTTATTCCTTTTCCTATTTCAGACCTGTCAGACATCGACTTCCTGGAAGACTCAACCACTGAGAGTTTGCTGTTCAGTGGAGATGAGTATAACCAGGATCTAGACTCAATCACTATGGAGGACTTCCAGGATGAGGATGAAGTCGGTGCAGATGAAATTGTTCGCTGCATCTGTGAGATGGATGAAGAAAATGGCTTCATGATTCAGGTAGGATTACTTTTAGCAATGGCTCTTCAATAACTTTTAAATAAGTTTTATTCTGTCTGTAACGACAGTTTCATGCAAGAGACATCTTAAGTGTGCTGAAATGGTTCTGAGTGCCTTTTTGTTGTGTTTGTTCTGAATCTGTTGTAGTGTGGAATTGCACATAATAGTTTCTGGTAATAGGTATATTTTTCTCTGTACAGTGTGAGGAGTGTATGTGCTGGCAGCACAGTGTGTGTATGGGGCTTTTGGAAGATAGCATACCCGATCAATACATCTGTTACATCTGTCGGGACCCACCAGGTAACAACCATGCAACAAAGCCACACACAAAGGGTCAGCAGGATGTTATAGTTTTGTACTCTACTATACTAACTAACTACAGTTATATAGTTTTGTATTCTGCTTACTACAGATGTCTAATGTCTGTTTCTTGAATGTTAATGTAAATACTAGGGCTGGGTTAAAATATTGATTTCTCAATTTTAATCGATTCTCAGTAGGGGATATTTTTTCCACTTGATTTCTTGGCTCAAGACGATTTAATTGCAACCTATGATGCCATTTGGAATTTTCCAAAAAACCTACTTTGTCGAACTCCACCAAGGCCGTTGCACCGATTTTCATGAAAATTAAACCAGATCATCTACAGACCGTGCTGACAAAACGTTAAGGAATTCAAGTTGATTTGTCAAACCGTTCTCGAATAAGACGAAGTAATTAGACGAAGTGCCTGCCAAAATGAATGTGAGGCTATATCTCCGCAACACTTTAGCACATTCTGACCAAAATTGGTGTGTTATGACATGCATGACTTGTGGCTACCTGCATAGTATTGGTGCAGTGCCTGGAGATATGAAAAACGGCTATTTTTCCTCATAACTTCTGAATGCTTTGGCCAATAATCACAAAACTGGTCTCTTTAGATTCAGGGTAGGATGCTGAGTAAGGCTTGGGTATCGATTCAGATGTTACAATTCGATTCGATTTCGATTCGCAAGCTCTCAATTCGATTTGATTTGGTTTCTTGATTCGATTTTCGATTTCGATTCTAAATTTGATTTCGATTCCACTCAACGAATATAGATTTAATACAAATCCTTTATAAAAAATAAAAAAAAAGAACAGTGAACATAAGTTTACAAGTGGTTAATTAATAAAAAGAAATTAAGAACTACAAACCTGCATATTAAACTTTTTTATTTTAGGTACACTTGGGTACATTAAAACAGAACCCAACTCTATATTTCAAATGCATACAATGAATAGACAGGATTTTGATGCAAGATGAAAAATTTATGCTGAAAATTGGACAAGTCAGAACAGTCCCATGCCTTGATCAAACAGGTTAACAATCCTCACATAAACCCATAAAAAAAATTGCATATCATATTTACCTGTGCCCTTCCTGTCTAACAGGGAGGACATATACAGAAATTGAATAAAGTTATCAAACAGTCTGCGATGCATTAATTATAAAGTGTATAGACTAATCCTTATTAAAGTTACAAAAGTTCTTTAGTCAAGAGCAGTGAGTGTTTTTCTCTGTTCCCTTTGTTCTTTGATTAACTTTAACGACAGAGATAATTAGTGGCTACTGTGTACTGTCCCTTTAAGACCAGCCGCTGCTGACAGACGTGGATCTCACACGCGCCTCATTCTCTCACGAGTCACAACTCTTCACGTTCATCATAAGACTGCTCTTATGTTATGAATATACTCGACAAAAAGACATTTTGGCATAATTGTGTGTTTTATTGTTTGTTCAAGCGCGAAAGAGAACTGTATTCTGGGCTGTCTTGTGCGAACGTACGATATCAGTCTCGATACGAGTCTTTCTGTGTGTCACAGTCAGGACATTCACAGGCAGCAAGCTCTTTTTTGTCTTGTCGCGCATGAATGGTTTAAAAATATGGAAAAAAATCGATTTGTGGCGTTTGAGAATCGATTTTGAATCGACCACATTTTAAAAAACGATTCATCGAAAAATAGATTTTTTTTGCCCAGAACTAATGCTGAGTCGAACGATATACCCATATCAACTATTTTGGGCATCGGCCATTTTGAGTTTTGTAAAAAAAAAAAAAGCTGTATTTTACGAACGCATTGGCATATCGTTACGAAACTCAATATGTGTCTTCAGCACCATGCCCTGACAGTACTCAAAAAGTTTTGGAAATGAAAATGAAATTTCCAAACATGCTAGTAACTTTTGATTAAATTAGCCTATTGTAATGAAACTGAACTCAATAGGTTCTTAGTGCCGAGAACATAGATACCAATTTTGCCATAGTTGGCCGAACTTCCTGTCTGCCATTTTGTTTTTCTTTAAAAACATACTTTTTTTTAACTCCTCTTAGACCGTTTTTCAGATTTTCACCAAATTCAAGTCAGATCATCTTTAGACTGTGCCGACAAAAAATTATGGATTTCGTGTCGATAGGTGAAACCGTTTTCATAAACCACATCAACAAAGTTGAGGCATGGTGCCAAAAATGAGTTTTATCTCTTCTCTGCAATGCTTTGGCGCATTGAAACCGAACTTTGTATGCATCGTCACCCTACTCTGACCACACCACATCAAATTTGTAACAGCGCCACCTATTGATTGAAAGTGATAAACCTTTAAATGGCATTATTAGTGATTGTATTTGATTTTTAAAATCATCTTATAGCCTTTTAATTGCTCGTTGTTGCAGCTGGTCTGATGCTCCCAGACATGCAGTCATGATTTGTCGTTTCTGCTTTGTGCTTGACCTGTTAATTGCTGCATGCAGCTATATTTTGAACTGTTATCGATTCTTAAATCCCAAGCATCAATCATTTAGTCTATGCAAAATTTTGCAGCACGCCTCCCATCCAATAACTCACAATAAGCTTTGTGCTTTGTTTCTGTCAGCTTTTAAAATCTGTCAATTTTAATATGATATTCAAGCAGTAAATACCAATTTGGTGCTCTTTAATGTGGCATGCTAGAACACAGATGTTTATTCAAAGGAATCAATATTGAATCGAATTGAATTGAAAGCTTGAGTTTCTAAATCCAATCGAATTGTGAAAGTTGTCAATACCCAGCCCTAGGAAATATAAAACTGAAGTCACTCAAGAGTTGTCACTGAAATGTTTACTTTTCTCAGGTCAGAGGTGGAGTGCTAAATACCGTCATGATAAAGACTGGCTCCAAAAGGGCCACATGTATGGCCTGTCCTTCCTCTCAGAAAACTACTCGCATCAGAATGCCAAGAAAATTGTGTCCACTCACCAGCTGCTGGCTGATGTTTACAGTGTTAAAAACCTGCTTAATGGCCTTCAGCTGAAGATGGATATATTACAGTAAGAGCCACTTTGCCTTCCCAGAAGCCTACCAACATCTTTAAATTAGGTGACATTGTGGAAATAAACTACCACAATAGTGGTTGTTTTGAAGTTTATGACCTGGTTTCACAGACTGGGTTACTTGAAAGTTACTTTCAGTAACAGCTCAAACAGACATTTTAGTCTGGGACTAAGCCTGGTCTGTGAAACCGGAAGAGAAAAGATAAACAAATGTAGGCCTGTTTTTCTAGTGCTGTTGGGCTTTAAGTTGATCTGATATACAACTGTAGAAGAAAAGATGTGGGAACAATAATACGCTTATCACATTTTTTTCAGGAACAAGCATAACCCAAGTTTGCACTTGTGGGCCCGGTCTTGGGTGAACTCTGATGAGGACCAGCCTATGGGTGGGGTCCCGGACTGCCTACATTTCAAAGAGCTCCTTAACCAGAACTCAAACCCTGAAACTTATATTACCAGCGAGCACAGCTACCAGAAACCTCCCGGTACAGGCCTCGAACACACAAGGGATGAACAGGGGATACATACAGCAGCTCAGTTTAACCTAAAGGAAGAAGAGGTAACAAAGAACATTAAAAACTCAGATCTGGTTCAAGGTAGGTGAAAGGATACAGAGTTTGAAATCAATGCTGTGTTTATGGTTTGTGTAGGTGAGCAGTGCCATTGCTCTGTCCGGCTGTGTGAATGACAGCAGCCTGGGCTCCATGGAACAGGCCAGGAACTGCCTGCAGTGGCAGATGAACCTGCTTACACACATAGAGGACATTCAGAACCAGCTGTCTGGCCGCATGGACCTCATTGAGAAAGAGCTTGATGGTAAGGGGGAGAAATATGGGAAATGTCATTGAGTTTAACACATGATCAGGGTTGGTTGAATTTGTTTCTGCGGTGTCGCCGTAGATTGCCACCATGAGCTTATTTAGCTTATATATTTGGGTCTTAAGTTTCGTGCTCATGAGCACAGTAGTGATGGCTGATGATTTAGCCTTTGTGAAGATTTAACCAGCAACCTTTTGATTACCTTGAGTCCTAACCACTAAACTACTATCAATGAAAATGGCATTATCTCAGAAAGCCTGCATGTTTAAAGGGGTCATATAATGCTTTTTTTTTTGTTGACAAATGGGCCAGTTCCAAAACCTTTTCTTTTCCACCTTTTTCTTTGCTCTATAACAGGCAAACTGGCCTTAAAAAATAATAATATCTGCATCCATTTGAAAATAGAGGCAACCACTGCATTTGAATTAACTTTTCTGAAGACAGTCAGTTATCTTTAGAGACATATTCATATAAATCCCCACCCCCAATTTGAATATTTATATTTTATTCCTGTATTTCGAGCGTTGCGAACAGTGAGCTTGCTGTGCCTGGTGCAGTATTTGCTGTGCCTGGTGCAGTATTTGCTCTGCTGTGTTCTCTTCTTTGCGTCCATCTTTAGCGTGACCCGTCTCAAACTGGTCAGTAGTCTTTGTATATGGCTGGCATTGTACTCACAGTGCACTTCTCTGTAAAATGTGTACAGAGAGAACTTTCTGTGCACAAGAAAACTTTTGGGTTGTACTGCTCATGAACAGGTTTCTAAATAAATCGAAACCTCTGATTCCTAATTTCATCCATTTTCAGAAGGCCAAACACAGCGGTTTTGCTTTCGCATTCTAACACACATTGTCTCCGCGACATGACGACAACACAGACCTCAAACGTCTGTCACAATATGTCACATTGTGACAGACGTTTGAGGAAGTAATATCTGGACTTTGATCTGGAGCAGTGTTTTCTGTTATATAGAATAAAATCCCTTTGTAGGAAACTAGGCGTTATAACTTTTTCCAGATCCTATACATTCACAAATAGATACATTACACACTAAAAGCAAAAGAAAACATTACAAAGCATCATATGACCCTTTTAACTGCTCTGTGGACTAGAGCTTGACCAATTCATATTTTTTGCCACTTTCAACATGAATAACAGTTTCTGTAATAATTTGAAAACAGAAAAAATCAAGAAAATAAAAAAAAACACCCATAGGTTATTTTAGCCTCATTTATAGTTGAAAGTCCCAAGTTTGCACTGATTTTTTAAAAATGTATTTCCTTTGTTTTTTGTTTGTTTGTTTTTTTTGTGGATTTTATATTTAAGAAGTTATTATTTTATTTTTAGTTGTACAATAAACTGCACCTGATATTTCATGCCTGGGCCACCTGCTCACAATAATGAAAGACTAAGGAAATGTAATACATTACATTTTTTAAACGTCATTTACGTTTTCTAATCTTAAACATTCATTTTCAAAAGAGATCAGTGGTGAAATGACTGACACAGCCAGAAAAATTACCCAAAAAGCAGCTCTTTGAGACACCTTTTTAGGATGTTTTTGATATTTTGTTAAGGTTTCATTCTCTTTCTCCCTGTCTGTGTGAAGTGCTGGAGAGTTGGTTGGACTTCACAGGTGAATTGGAGCCCCCCGATCCCCTGGCCAGACTCCCACAGCTTAAGTGCCGCATCAAACAGCTTCTGACGGACCTGGGAAAAGTGCAGCAGATGAGCACCCTCTGCTCTGTGTGATACACACATTATAGTGTGTTTTGAGCTTCTAACTCCATAACCGTTTCTTCGCACACAACTCTACTACTGGAGAAGGTGTATTCAACACTGTTCAGTAGATGCACTCTCTGTGAAGTAAATTGTTGGCCATCTTAAAGTGTAAGATAAAGAAAATGCACACTTAATGTGTGAAACAGGAACATGTCAGTGTATTTGTGCTGAGTCTAAACCACATATCTGCTTAAAGATGTTGTTCTCCAAAATAGGAAGAGATCACTATTGCAGAATAATTCTTTCACATGTTAACAGAAGGGAACATTATCTTAAAAAAACCAACACACAGATTTAAGTTTTAGCCTTTTTTGCATAAGTTAGACTCCAAAAGTAAATTTCAACTCTATTTCCACTCTGTGAGGTGAGATTTCTTAAGGAAATATGAACTTGACTCAAGTGGGTCACTGATAGCAGACTGTTTATGAGTTCATTAGCGTTTGATGTAAAAAATTAAATAAAAATCAGATCATAAAGGTTTTCGCCACTTAAAAAGTAACTTTGAAGTGCCAAGAAAACAGACCACCGTGATCTGGTTGCTCAGAAACGCACAGTTCAGAATTTTCACGTTTTTGAAATGAATGTTGCATTTTAGGCCAGGATTGGGTTTAGCGGTCTGATACACTGGCACTAAAGGTTCACGATGCCAACAAATTCATTAGAACAACACCTAGATAGTTTTCTTACAACAACTCGTCTAATACTTTAGCATGTTTCTCTGCAGTCTTATTGGATGCTGTAGTGATTCACAAGAAAACAAGCTAATCTAAACGTGGACGTCCAGAGATGGGTGACTTTTCTTACTAAGGCCCGTTTATCATGTTGATACTTTGAGAATATCTACCGTGAAGTAAGCTAATCCTGAGATGGATGTAAATGCATAGAATTAAATCCATTTAGTTCATTTTTTTTTGTTTTTGAAAAATGTAAAATACAGTTTTTATAACTGTAAAGAAAAACAACAAAAAACTAAGGCATAAAAGGATGATACTTGAAAATGCCTGTTTAATCTCAATTTCTATTAATCTGTACAAAGAGTGTTTTAGAACTTAGATTTAAAACTTGAAGTTTCTTTTGATGAAAATACCAGCTGTACATTTAAAGAGTTTATTTAAAGACCCGATGTAATTATCTGTATGTACAACTTCATTAAAAAAATATTCTCGATTTTTTTTTTTTGGTTTTTTTTGTGTATCTTGATTCAAGATAAGTTTACTCTGCTTTATAAACCGACTGTATCGTGTGTGAATTTGAGTTCTTTAAAAGAGTATTTTCTTTTTTGTTGAAATATGAGGGCAACAACATAAGAGAAGTAACAGCGCATAGCTCTGTTGGAAGTGGTTTTCAGAAGACTGATGAAGCTGTTTCTCCTTAAAGAAGCACTCTCAAAAGTTCAAGCTTGGCTGCTCACTTTACAATGTCCAGAATGTTCTTATTCACCACCAGGTACTTTAACCAGTTTGGAGAGGTTAGTGTTTTGATAGACAAATTTGTAAAACAACAGAATGCTGAACAGGTATGACAGTGCACATCTTGGCTATGGTATAAAAGATGCTGCAGTTTCGTAGCATTCACTAGGAGAGTTCTTGCATCCTAGAGAAGATGCAGAACATGGAAGAGATGACGCTCTTTTGTCTAACTGCCACACTGCTTAGCACCTTCTCTCTGACATGTGGAAAGATTTCAGGTGAGCATCTTTGGTCTAATCACAACATCACCTTTATGTTTACTGTTTGGGAGCTGTATTTTTATGGACTAGGAAATTCATCCACCTATTATTATTATTATTTTTACCTTTAGAGTACCAGCTGGAGACAGAGAGTCTGAGTCAATGTGAGCAGCTCAGGTTTGTCAGTGCAGCTCAGGAACATGAGCACATCCCCCAGTGCTCTGAGGATGGCCGCTTCAGGTGCACTAACTGGACCGATGTTGTATATATCATCATATAAATGTACCATGGTATTTCCATGTTGTTTGTGAAAGTCAAAAAAAAAAAAAATCCATTCTTGTAGGCATGTTCAGTGTAATCGTGGAGGTGGTGAATGTTGGTGCGTGAATGCAGAGGGAATTGAGATACCTGGGAGTCGACAAAATGGATCTACTGTTCATTGTAAGCCCTTCTTCATACTTCAACTTGACAACATGTCCTCTGTTTTAAAAAAAGTGGCTTTTACTTGCATTTGGGGTCCTTGAAAACCCTAATGCAAGACGTGAATAAATATCAGTTGTTTATTTTAATTTCTTACATTTTTATTTTTCTATAATAAACATATTATTTGATTGAATGCCAGTCACATTTCTATGTTTACACTAGCGTTCAAAAGTTTGGTGTCAGTAAGAACTTATTTTAACCTATTTTTTTTTGCAAGATTGTTACATTGATTGATACTTTTATGAAGCAAGGATGCAATTGATTTGAAAAAGTAAAGGCTTTTACATTTGTTAAAGAGAACAGTTCAATAGAACAGCATTAATTCCATCAAAGAATTAAAAAATAAAATAAAAAATTAAGCAGCACTACTCAATATTTATGATAATAAATGTTTCTTGAGCAGCAAATCAGCATATTAGAATGATTTCTGAAGCATAATGTGTGACACTGAAGACTGGAGTAATGATGGTAAAAATTCAGCTTTGCAATCACAGGAATAAATGGCATTTTAAAATAGAAAATAAATTGTAATAATAATTCAAAATATTTCTGTTTTTACTGTATTTTTGATCAAATTAATGCAGCCTTGGTCAGCATAAGAGACTTCATTCAAAAACATTTAAATAATCCTTCCGACCCTAAACTTTTAAACTGTAGTGTATTTGCTTGGTGTCTTTGGGAACCCAAACATAATCCTTGTGCAACCGCTTAAGGTCACAAGTCAACAACAGAGATATGCTGTTAATATTAAGCATGATTAACATATTTAAGAGAACGTTTACATAAGGATATAGTATAATCATAAGTTATATGTGTCCATTGAATCATTTTAATTGACCACACTCTGTCCTCACTATAGGTTTGACCTCATGCCAGCTCCAGAGACAACAGGCACTGCAGACTGGAGACACAACCCTGGTGCCAGTGTGTTTGGACTCAGGTGAGTACGAGCAAGTGCAGTGTGATGCGTCCCGTGGCCAGTGCTGGTGCGTGGACCAAGAAGGCATGGAGATCTACGGAACCAGGCAAAATGGAAAACTCTTAAAGTGTGAGTTCTCTTATTCAGTGTCATATTCATTTGATTCCCTAGATGCATTAGTTGAACAGTTTAGATGAGTCTCTAAATGAAAGATCAAGAGTTTTATCTGCTTATGTGTTTTCATAGCTATTTTAACCCTGACTCTTAAATTGCTGGATGATGCTTAAATGGATCCTATTAGTGATCAGATGTAAAATGAATCTAAACCCTTGACCCTAGGTCCTGGTGTTTGTGAGGTGAGACAGCGGCGACTCCTTCATGGTTTCGGAGAACCCTCTCCCCCTCAGTGCTCAGATGATGGGAGCTTCTTACCTGTGCAGTGCAAGTTTGTCAACACCTCTGACAGGATGATCTTTGATCTGTTACACACCTTTAACAGGTGATACATGCCTTTTCTTCAAACCTTACAGTACCGCTCAAAAGTTTGGGGTCGATAAGTTTTTCTTTTCATTATTTTGGTCTTGTAAACTTACCCAAGGCTGCATTTATTTGATCAAAAATACAGGAAAAACAGTTATATTGTGAAATATTATTACAATTTAAATGAGTGTTTTCTATTTTAATATGTTTTGAAATGTAATTTATTCCTGAGATGGCAAAGCTGAATTTTCAGCATCATTACTCAAGTCTTCAGTGTCTTCAGAAATCATTCTAATATGCTGATTTGCTGCTCAAAATGTTTCTTGTAATTATCAGTGTTGAAAACATTTGTGGTTCTTAATATTTTTGTGGAAACCATGATACATTTTAGTACTCTTTGCTGTATTTAAAGTTCAAACAGCATATATACATATCGTTTTTTTTAAATCAATTCATTGCATTCTTGCTGAATAAATGTTTATTTCTTTAAAATAATAAACACAAATCTTACTGACCCCACATTTTATTTAAATTGTCAAATAAGGATTATTTTCTCATATGAAATTGTCATTTATTTGAATAAAGATTCCCTTCTGAAAGCTCTTTTAGTGAAGGGCTAGACATTTGCATCTGGGAAACCAGCCCAAGCATGCATGTTTTACCACTAGATAGCAGGATTGTGTCAGATAGAGGAAGCATTTGTAACTGTTTTCCCTTTTCCTAATTTTCCTGTTTTCTTTAGTTCTTTAGTTTAAAATACATCTACTCCAAGTGACTTATTTAACTGATGTTTCTTTTCATCAACAGAGACCCAGAAGTGTTCCAGACCTTTAGTGTTTTCAGAAAGGCCTACCCAGAGCTATCTAGTTATTGTTTCTGTGCAGACAGTCGTGGAAGAGAAATGCCAAGCACAGGTGATACACACCTCTTCCGTTATATTTCAGGTTACAGAACTGGGCCAAAAGTTCAAACCCTGCAAGGAGTGATCCATAAACTATCACCATTGTGCTTTCCCAAAGCAGTGAACTCTGTTTGATCCTGGGCAACTGTCCCTGAAATAAGTGAACCATAAATCAAATTGTATTAAAGCATCACCTAAATGTCAAGTGTTGCTATGATTTTGTGTTGTCATTCAAGGATTAGTTTGGCCTGATCAAGTTGTGAAATTTTGTGTGCTGTATTATAAAGATGAATTGTTTTGATTTTGGTTTGTCTAGGTGTGGAGCTGCTTTTGGATGAGGTGTACGACACAGCGTTTTCAGACCTGACTGCAGGAAGTGCATTTGGACAGTCAAACATGTATCGAATCCTACAGCGCCGCTACCTTGCTGTCCAGCTGGCCGTCAGCGGGAAATTTAGATGTATGCAACATTTTGTTGAAAAGGAAAGCAACTATAATGATGGTCATACACTGTAAAAAAATCATTTTCTTAATCAGTTTTTTTTTTTGCATTGTTTTCCAGTAAAAATATCTAAATATCATTAAAGATAAGCATTTTTGCTTCTCAGGTCAATTTAAGATGTTAATTTTTATTAGGTTTAAGTTTATTTTTCTTCATTTGCAAATAGTATTTTCTTGATTTAAACATAAACTTAATTACATTTTGTCATATTATGCTTTAAACAAGAACAATTTGCCCCCGCCCACAATTTTGCCATTATAAAATAAACTTAAATGTTTTTTGCGGTGACTAATACATTTTAGTTTCATATACATGTAAGCATATCATTTGAGAAAAATATACTGTAAACTTTAAACAAGAATAATTTGCAAAACATTTATCTACTTTTCTTGTGATAATAAAAAAAAAAAAATGTGTGGTGACTAAATAAACATTAGTTTCATAGCAAGCATAGAATATGAAAAACAATCAAATAATACTATACAGGCAGTGCGGGAATAAAATTGACCCCTAACACTTGCTATATCTGTGTAAAAGTACAGGTGCTCAACCCAACAGTGCCCAACTCTTTTTGTATTCATAAGGTCCCACCCCATGCGAGAGTGAACGGGCCGCAGCTACTCAGGCTGGTAATTCCTTTGTACCCTCCTGTACTGATAATGGAGTGTATGTGCCAGCCCAGTGTCAGTCCGGTGGCCAGTGCTGGTGTGTGGATGCTGATGGCAAAGAGATCTTTGGCACACGGCAGTATGGACTACCAAAATGTAGTGAGTTTGGCCTTAATTGCATTTGTGTGTATTTCACGGTATATTCCATACTTATGTGCCATGATGCCCCTTCAGCGTCTCTGGTAACAGTAAATCTTGATTTTATCAATCAATAACATTAATCAGTAGGTAGTCAAATAGTACATATGTAAAAAGACATCTTTAAACACATTGTGAACTACTTGAATTAATCCAATCTAGCAGAAGAAATTCATGCTTTAATTGTACATTTTATTCTATAATAATATTGATCTTTAAGCTTATTTAAGTTATTTTACCTGCCAAGGGACCCATGAAGCAAAAACTAATCTTTGAGTTCTGAGAGTTTATGGTTTAGCGGTCCCTTAACATTTTTAAGTAGAATGGAGTTTGTGCACTGACTAATGTTGTTTCTCTTGTTTGTTTAGGCACTGGAGTGAAAGACTGCCTGTCTGAGAGGAGACAAGCCCTCTCCAGGCTTTTTTATGGCCCAGCTGGAGACTTCAGCAAGAGCAACGTGTTCTCCGTTTCCAAAGACACCCTCTCTTTTCTTGGTACTTGCAGTCCTGAATTCCAGGAGCTTTTGGCCAACTCTGGTCCTCTGCAGTCGTTGCCAGAGTTGGAGCGTCCAAATGTCAGAGAAATCCTGGCAGAGCTCCTTCAAGGGATGTTTCCCTCTGGGGCTCTTGCCCTAAAAGCTATTGCTCTTGCCCCGAATCCCAAGAGACTCCAGGAGAATCTCTTTGGAGGAAAATTCCTGAAGAATGTTGGCAATTTCAACTTCACTGGCAATGTTGGAAACAGTGGTACATTGAGTTTCAGTCAAGTTTTTAGTCAAGTTGGTCTGATGCAGGCCGGGACCGGCTTGATGCAGTTGGCCAAGACCTTTGCAGATGACTCTGTCAGTCTTAATATAGACCAGGAGATTTCTGATGCATTTGGTCGTTCTGTAAACCTGAAAATCAACCGAGATATGATTAAACTTGTTTCAATGGCTCTTGAGAATGAGCAGTTTCTCACTGCCCTTCGAGAGGCCATCAAACAGCTGAAGGCAAATGAAAGCACCCAGTTGGGTCAGCTGTTTCGTGCAATTTTCCAGAAATCAGATGTTTGTAAGCCTGTGACTTCCACCTTGACTTCATACATACCCCAGTGCACTGAGAATGGACTATACCAAGAAGTTCAATGTCAGGGCACAGAGTGTTGGTGTGTGGACTCTCGTGGTCTGGAGATAACAGGTTCTCGCACTACTGGGTCCAGACCGAGATGCTTATCCCAGTGTGAGAAAGAACGTAAGATGGCTATTGCAGTCAAAGCTAGTAGTTCTGCAGGATCTGAGGTCTTCATTCCTAAATGTGAGACTGATGGTGCTTACGTAGCAAGACAGTGCCTTGGCAAAAGTTGTTTCTGCGTGGACCGATCTGGAACAAAACTCAGCATTCAGAGTTCAGGAAGCTCTCTTCAATGTGAGTCTGAACACTAAACACAGATGATTAATTACAGAGCTATGTTCATTCATTTAATTAAACACACATTAAATGATCTGGCTCATATGTAATAAACAACCAGCCAAAATGTATGCATTATAGAGACATCTTGTTTTATGGAGCTTAGGTGCTTTCAGTTTTGCAAGGCTTCTTCTCAAAGTTTTGCTATTTGCTTTTTATTTATTTTACTCTCAAAATTGTTGGTGTACTTTTTACGCTGAATGTGGAACACATTTCATAGTCAGCCTTATGTAACCTACGCTGGTAAATGTTTTACCTGTAGGGGTACAGTACCTTGTCACTGGGGAAGTACCCTTAAAGGGACAACTTTGTACCTTATTTACCCCTAAAAGGTGCATATTTGTACCTTAGAGTACTACTAGGATCCTTTTAGGGATAATGTTGTTGTTGGTACAATGTTGTCTCTTGAAGGGTACTGTCCCAATGACTCTCTGAAAGTGTATAAAAGCTAATTTCTGTCTCAGAGTTAATTGTGGCACTATGTAGAAATTGACTTATTTTCCATAATTGTGACTTTATACTCATTCCTGTAGTTCAGGATGTAGAGGATAAACCATCTGCCAAATGCATAAATATAAATGTTATATCTTGCAATTGTGATCTCATAATTGCAGCTTTAATCTCATAATTGAACCTTTAGTTCTCAGAATTGCGACTTTATTTCTCAGATTTACATAATGAACTACATAATGGCTGCAGAAACCGGAAATGCACCATAATGCCATGCAGTTTATTGACAACAAAAGCCCTTTGCTATACAGAAATGGCATCATATTAACACTAATTATACAAATCTGAAATGAACAACTTGGATTGACATTTTAATATTATGTTTTATGATTTAAAATATGTTGTAATTTGATATTATCCTCTATTGATCTTCCAAAGGTCCAACAAGCTGCCAGGCTACAGCGATCCAGAAATTCCTGTCCACAATCCGCTCTGTTCTCACAGATCCATCTTCTGTAACCCAGCTTTCTGAAGTGTACATACCTCGTTGTGCATATGATGGCAGCTGGAACCAGATCCAGTGCGATGGACCTCCAGAACAAGTGAACGACTTCTACCGTGAGTGGGTTCAGATCATAAATTCCGGACAAGACCTGCCCGTCTCAGAACTTCTTGGAATTCTGCGGGCCTATGCAAGAAACACAGAAGCAATGACTTCATTCCGAGCATTAGTATCAGAATTGTTCAAGGCTGGGCACCACAGAGTATTCCCTGTCCTGGCGAGATTTGAGAAGTTCTCTGATGTTCCATCTGACTTGTTAGAAGGGAGCGTTGAGGCCAATTATGGACCATCAGTTTTTCTGAACCCGTTATCTTTCTGGAGACTGATCAGAAGAGAGGATTCTGGTTATCCAGGTCCGCTATCAGACTTCAGTGTTCCTCTTGGGAGCTTTCACCTGCGTCAATGCTGGTGCGTTAACCCTCAAGGAGACATGCTATCAGATAGCAAGGCTCCTGTTGGACAAATTCCCAAATGTGAGTTATACACAATAGTAATTAATATATGTAGTGGCATTACTATCTGCTCAAGTATTGCTTTATAATCTATTTAAATCATCTTCATAATATCTCATTTGTGTGTCTCTGCAGGTCCAGGTCCATGCTCTATTGTTCAAAGCCAGGTCTCTGAGTTCCGGAAGCAGGCTGAGGAACTAATCTTTGCTTCAAACAACTCGCATGTGCCTGTGGGGTACGGTTTCCTCCTGGCTGAGAGTGTCTATCTGAGCCCTGTGGAGTTGGAGCAGACACGGTCCTCAAAGATCCCCATCACTCAAACTCTGCTGAGCAACATCAACTCAGCATTGAGACTCGCAGCTCATTCCAGTACAGTCTTTTGTTTTATCTGTCTCAAAATGAAAGTTAAAAGATGCTGCAGAAGAAAGTAATGCTTGAGAAAACCCTGGAAATGAAGTGTCCCAAATGATTCACTATACACTATGCACTTATACACTATACTTATGCACTATGGACTCAACTGTGTAGTGTAAGAATTTTATAAGGTTATTTAGTCATTAAGTTATTTGAGTCAACAAGTCTGATAGCCCCTCCCCTTCTGCTATGTAATTAAACATTCCACACTTCATTTCTTTGGTTATTTGCTATAAAGCTCTACCCACACTTATATTAAATATGCTTTCGCTTCTCAACAGCCCTACATTTCTACTGGCAGAGCAGAATGATGGCCAGTGACAAAGACAGACAAAGTTTAATGCTGGGGTACCAGCCCTACATCCCACAGTGTGATGCTTATGGCCAGTGGCTGCCCAATCAGTGCCACCAAAGCACAGGTGAGACCATACTCCGGTACTTCTTACTTCATATAAACAGATTGGCTCATACATTACAGTTTAAAAGTTAGGGTCGGTAAGATGTTTTAATGTTTTTGCAAGTCTATTATACTCTCCAATGCTGCATTTATTTGATAAAAAGAAATACAGTAAAAACAGTGATATTGTGAAATATTATTACAATTTAAAATAACTGGATTCTGTTTTATTTATTTTAAAATGTAATTTATTCCTGTGATTGCATAGCTGAATTTTCAGCATCATTACTCCAGTCTTCAGGGTCACATGATCCTTCAGAAATCATTCTAATATGCTGTTTTGGTGCTTAAGATAAAGTTCTTATCATAATTTTTGAATTTTATTTCAGGCCTCTTTGACTAGAAAGTAAAAAAAAAAAACAGCATTTATTTGAAATAGATTTTTTTGTTACAATGTAGAAGTCTTTACTGTCATTTTTTAAATCAATTTATCGCATACTTGCTGAATAAAAATATGAATTTCTTTAAAAAAATCTTACTGATGCCAAACTTTTGAACAGTAGAATACTTCTGCCAAAAGAAAACTTTGAAATATTTATTTGTGGATAATTTTCATGTTTTTGCTCTGTCTGATATCATAGGTCACTGTTGGTGTGTTGATGAGGAGGGCAGATACATCACAGGGTCTCTGATGTCTCGTTCTGCGGCCCCTCAGCAGTGTAAGAGTCCAATCTCATGTTTTTCTCAAATCTTTTCAATAATAATCAAGGTTGTTTGGGTGAACTGCTAGTTTTACTTATTGGTTTTATCATTTAACCTGTATGCTGACTTGTAATAATTTGTCTCCCAGGTCAAACTACATGCCAAAGGCTCCAAAGTCATTTTCTGCTTTCTGATTGGATGCAAACAAGCTCTAATATCACTTTCACATATAGCCCCTCATGTGAGGAGGTAAGGCCTTCTTTTTGTGGTTATTTAGGTTGTACTGTACATAAAAAAGTACATTCAATAATAACTACTGAAGGTTTGCATTTCATGTGTATCTGTCTCATTGTTTGTGTGCACATATCTGTAGGATGGTGAGGTTTCAGTACTCCAGAAGACCAGTTCAGGCCATTCGCAGGGGTTGTGTGTGAGTCCAATAACCGGACAAGTCATCCAACCTGCCATCGCCGATCCCTCTGGAGAACTGCAATGTAATCCATCCATCAACCATCCATCCATCTATCCATGCATGCATACATACATACATACATACATACATCCCTACATACATGATTTTCGATCATCAACTTAACTGTAACCTAACCATAAAACCTTAGGGAATAAAGGGTGATAGGAATTTAGTTTCAATGAATGAGCTGCATGTTTTTCAAGTAAAAAAATGCATCTAAAAAAAAAGCCCTGTGTTCAACAGCCCTTCATCACTGTAGTGTACATTTCACATAATATTTTAAGTATAATAAATATTTATACTTTTTTATATATATATATATATATATATATATTTATACTTTTTTATATATATATATATATATATATATATACTTTTATATATATATATATAGTTCATAGAAATGCTACCCTGTACATCTTAACATATGGGGTCATGACCACAGGGTTAAGAATTTTCACCTGAGCCAAAAAACTATTCCTAACATGTGATTGGTTGATAAGAATGATGTTCCAGCACCAACATTAAAGGGATAGTTCACTTTGAAATTAAATTTTGGTATGTTTTAGCTTACCTCAAGGGCATCCAAGATGTAGGTGTCTTTTTTTCTGCAGTAGTTTCAATATTGATATTTTTAGGTCAAACCGTTCTTGTCTGTCAGTCATATAATGCAGGTCGATGGTCACCACCTCAAAGAGCATGCACAGAGTCCAAATTAAAACAATTCCCCGTCGTCCAAATTAAACAATTCCCCATCGTAAGTACACATTGATGGCCTAAGACACGAAACGAGCGGTTTGTGTGAGAAAACGAACAGTATTTATAGTGAGATAAGATATAGTGAGATAAGGATCTATACCCGCCCGCTGAGAGCGCGGGCGGGTATAGATATATACAATAGAAGTCGCCTTGGCTACTGCAGTTCATTGGAACGAAACCGTAGCCAAGGCGACATCTAGTGTATATATCTATACCCGCCCGCGCTCTCAGATCACTTGGACGTGGCTGTGTACAAGAGGTAAAAACTATATAAATACTGTTCGTATTCTCACACAAGCCGCTCGTTTCGTGTCTTAGGCCATCAATGTGTACTTACGATGGGGAATTGTTTAATTTGGACGATGGGGAATTGTTTTAATTTGGACTCTGTGCATGCTCTTTGAGGTGGTGACCATCGACCTGCATTATATGACTGACAGACAAGAACGGTTTGACCTAAAAATATAAAAATTGAAACTACTGTGGAAAAAAAGACACCTACATCTTGGATGCCCTTGAGGTAAGCTAAAACATACCAAAATTTAATTTCAAAGTGAACTCTCCCTTTAAGTACCGTGTCTGGTAGCAAGGTGTTGAGAAATGTACCACGTCAGACCTTTGTATTATTTTGTGTGTTGTAGGTCCAGGTTGGTGTTCTCTACAGAAGACTCTGGCATTGCAGAGAGAGGTCGGTGTGGGGTATGAGCCTGAATGTGTGCAGGACGGGCAGCGGTTCTTACCCCTGCAGTGTGACCTGTCCGACTGTTGGTGTGTTTCTCAAAGCGGAAAAGAGCTGCCGAAAACACGGACCTCTCGCAGCACAGGACAAACCCCAGCCTGTGATAGTAAGTGAATTAGGTCACACTTTGCATTTCTTTAAAGTCGGCATGAAATGGAGGTTGCGATAGTCTTTTCTTCCCTATTGTTAAATGTAAACACAAGTGAAACTGCTTCTCAAACGAGAAAAAAAATGTAGGGTGGTACTTTATTTTGTCAATCTGGAATTGATTGGATAGTTGTGTTTTGTTATTGCTGTGATTTCATGTGAGTGACAGGTTGTCCTGCCCTCTAACCGGTAAATGTCATCAGAGAAGAGAAGGGATGTCACTGTTATTTTGATTAAAGCTTAAGAATGAAGATAAATAAATACAAATATAATGTGCATGGATACAGTACCTGTCAAAAGCTTGGAAACATTAACATTTTTGTTTGTTTTTGTAAGGAGTCTCTTATGCTCACCAAGTCTGCGTTTATTTGACCAAAAATGCAGTAAAAACAGTAATATTGTGAAATATTATTATAGATGTTCTATTTGAATATATTTTAAAATGTAATTTATTCTGGTGATGGCAAAGCTGAATTTTCACTATCATTACTCCAGTTTTCAGTGTCACATGATGCTTCAGAAATCTTTCTAATTTGCTGATTTGGTGCTCAAGTAACATTTCTTATTATCAATGTTGAAAACAGTTGTGCTGCTTAACATTTTTGTGGAAATGGTTATATTTTTTCAAGGATTTTTTGATGAATAAAAAGTTAAACGAACAGTATTTATTTGCATTTATTAAATAGTAATATTTTGTAACATTATAAATGTCTTCATTGTCACTCTAGATCAATTTAATAAATTAATAAAATAGTTATTTTCTGTCTTTTTATTAGTCTTACCACAAATGTTTGAATGGTATCGTTCAAAAATGTAAAAAAATAAAATAATTTGCATTGATAATAATAAATGTTTCATATGCTTGTGCAACATGAATTTCCCTTATTTGTTTCCCTTTTCAGTTCCTGAATGCTCCCTTCCATACGGAGACATTTCCCATGGTGCCATTCTTTGTAGCACTGCGAATGTTGCGGGCCAGCAGACACAGCGCTGTGAGCTGTTCTGTGACCAAGGTTATGTTAACACCCTTCCTGTCGCCAGCTTCCTGTGTGATCCGCAGTCGAAAAACTGGCTTGATGATGCTCCACTGTCTTACGCCTGCCAAAGTAAAGGCCACACACACAATGTTCTATTTTCCTGTTAAAATGCTCACAGGTTGTTGCAGTATTTCCTTTTGGGATTTGTCTTTCTATGAAGTCTTGTTGCTCTAATTACTGAGAGTCTGTGTGGTTTTGATGTCAATCAGAGCCTCAGGTTTTGCAGACAGTGCAGGTGTCCTTAGAGCTACAGATGTTCCTGGCTGAGGGCCAAAAGAGTTGCAATGTGTTGAGTGTTGAGCTACAGGCTGCTTTGCTGCGAGACATGAGAGCTACAGGTCTCTGCAGCTTACAGGTACAACACACACAGTCTGCTTTGACATATATTATATATATTCATGTATAAAAACACATTTTTAATGTGTGACAAAAAAAAAAGCATAATATAATAAAGAGAAGACATTTTACACTTTATTTTAAGGTGTCCTTGTTACAGTGTAACTTTACATTTAAGTACGGAGTAATATTAATTAACATGTACTTACTGTACAATTAGGGCTGGAGTTAGAGTTTGGTTTAGGGTTAGTAGCGTGCAATTATGCATAATTTACTGTTATTGCTACAGTAAGTATATGTAACAAGAGTTACCACAATATGATTTAAAATCAAATAACTGGCTTTTATTTTGTCATACTCCGAAAGCCAAAGCTAATTATTTCAAAAATAATTGGAAAATATTTATATTGTATTAAGTCGGCAGTGTATGTTTTTATCTACTAATACAAAAAAATCGAATAATATAAATGTTTAAAAATAAATATTTTGTCTTACATTTTCCATAGACCCCCTGGGTTTTACAGAGCCCTTAAGGGGACATGGTCATAGACAAAAAATATGAGAGAAAAGTTTGCAGAAGTTTTGCTCTCCCCTGAGAAACTTTGTGTTTGCTTGCCAAACTTTTGCATTCTTTGCCAGTGAATGCAAACTTTTGTGGGAACACAAAACTTTTGGAGCGAACGCAAAATTTATTGAGAAACAAAAGACCTTTGCAAATAAACGCAAAACAATTGTAATATAATTTTTCCTCACATCTCATATTTTTATCATCACCATTTTCCTTTAAAGACTTCGTAGGGGAATTTAACACTAATACTAGTTTGGATGGACAAGTAAATTGTTACTTGGACTACAATATTAGATAAATTGCAAATGTCATATTCAATATGTAGGTAACTTTGGCCTACAGTAGAACATCAACAAATTGTGCAGATCTCTAAAACATACAACTTCTTTTGAATACTTGTTTACGTGTCTTAGCTGACCTCATCCGGCCAGACCAGCTCTGTTTCAGTCTGTGACGAGTCATCTGTGTCTCTTGAGTGTTTGACTGACAAGGAGGTCACTGTGCGCATCACCTTTAGGGCCCGCCTCTCTGACCTGCCTATAACATCTCTCCCTGATCTTCATGATATTGGTGAGAGCAGCCTTTCAAATATCTAATGCCAAATGTTTAATTTCACACTCACATTACTCTGAATCATTGATGTGTTTTATTATTCCATGTCCTTTTCTTTCTAAATATTCCATGTTTATTTTTTCCAGATATAGCACTTAGTGAAGAGAGACTGCTAAACAGTGTGAAGGCATTAATCCGAAGTGGGTCATACCTGTCCATCTTCCTCTCTGACGGTTCTCTCGCTTTCTCTAGTCCTCCCTCATTTAGCTGCATGGCTGGCTATAAGCGGCTCCCACAATCCACTGGGTGTGGTAGGTTGGCTTCTGTACTATTTGGTCATCTTAATGACAGACTGGCCTGTATACCATAAAAGAAAATGGCTTTACTTGTGTTTCTGAATTTGCTATATAGTTCTATAACTGATGCACATTTTAGCTTAACGGGCATGTATGAAAATAGAAATGTGGTGTGCAAAAATGTGTAAATGTATTTGTGAAGGTTTATGTAATATTTCAAACTGCACACAGCTTCTTCTCTATTATTAATCTTCCCTTCTGCATCTGTCAAACTTTCGCTTCTTTTTCCACTCTGCACCATCCTTACTCATGCTCAATCACTCTGCTTCTTGTGTGTTTGTTTTTATCCTCTCTCACGCACAGTGTTGTGTCCAGCTGGTTCATTTTCCAGTGGTGGTGTGTGTACTCCGTGTCCACGTGATACATTTCAAGAGGAAGAAGGGCAGGTCTTCTGCTCTCCCTGCCGTGCGGGAACATCCACTGTGGCCCAGGGAGCCTTCAGTGCTTCTCATTGTGAGTAATGGCCAAAACAAATCAGCCCAGCCCAAGTGCCACCTGTCACACAAATTCAAGAACAGCTGGTGTAGACGGTTAGTTATACATGACAGCTCTGTCGAAATGTAGATCATAGGTTTCAGAGGCAGAAGAGTGACCATATAGGAGTATTGTTTTTTTCACTTGTGATTTTTCATGGTTTAAAATTGTGTTTTCTGTTTGTCCTCTCTCTATCTGAATACTCTCAAGGTCTTACTGAGTGCCAGCAGAGTAAACTGAGTTGTACAAATAAAGGGGATTTTCTGTCAGCCCAGGAGCACCCCGTGTCTGGCAGATGGCTGTGTGTCTCCCCACAGGGAGAGGAACTTTCTTGGACGTCTTCTGATGGTCCAATGACAGTTGAAGAGTGTAAAAGTATGTGCTACAGTCAGCGTTAAGGAGTAGAAATCACTAAAAATAGCAATGCTGCAAAAAATTGTATACAGTGTGACAGTAGTTCAGGTGTTTTTAAAGTGTAACCAAAGTTATAAAGTTGGCACAGAATGAAAACGCACTTATTTATTTTCTAAATGCATGTTATTGATCACATTGTGAACAATTCATCCATGCATTTGTTTAATTTTTAAAAGCCTTTTTGACTTAATAATTTTAATTAAAATGTCATAACTCAGTTTTTCTCTCTAGTGACGTATGTTAGACATCATTTAGTCCCCTTAAAGTCGCCACCTCATTACATTCAGATCTACCTGCATCCAATCAACAACTGATGTATAGATCCAAGCCTCTAACCTACTTGAATTTTCTTTATTGATAATCCATTTTACTCAAGTGTACATAATAATACGGAAGAAAATACCTATTACTAGTTCTATTTCACGGCGACTTTAAATTCCGCTATTTGTTACAATATTTTTTGATTCAGTTACGTAGATGAATTTGTTTCTAATTGTATTCGATATTTGGTGTAAATTTACCCTAACCTAAGATCTTAATAAAAAGAAGCCAGATAAATGATTGTAAAAGTAAATCAAATGACAGTGGTAGTTTTATATTCTAAAATATATTGCTTTCTTAAATAACTTGTTAACTTGTAGTCTACCAAACTACTAGTGTGGCTAAACTTGGAGAGCTACAATTTGCTTTTCACAAGACTGGCTTCATTATTGCTTTAACAGTGCTTAAGTAGATCAGTAAATCTTTATCAGTATGAAAGCACAATACATAAATGTATTTGTGTGTTTGTTCAGATTATCACTTTTTGTGTGTTTGCAGTAATGGAAAAGTTTGCTGTGGTTGCTCCTTCCTCCCTGCTGCTGAAATCAGAGAGTGCTGATATACTGAGCTCTGATTCCTCAACCCAGCCAAAGGAAACACAGCTCAGGAAGTGTGTGCTTGGTGAGATACACTGTTAAATATTGCAGCTGTGCACCTGTACTGAATTATTTAGATGTGTTCTCACACTCTTCATGACTAAAGTTGATCTCATCCCTGATCTCTGATAGATTGTGCCCTGGAAGATTCATGCCAACATGTTGCTATTTTCAGTGATGAAGAGAAAACTTACTGTGAGCTGTACAGCACCAGTACAGATAATGTTGAATGCAGGACCTCTGAACAAGTATGACCAAAATGCATTCACACTTTACCCCATGTGAATTGTATGCGGTGTATTTGTTAATTAGAAATTTTGGATTACAGAAATTATTGTCTGTGATGTTTTTTTAAAATGGTCTTACCAAAAGACCCCTAACTTTTGAATGGTATCAGACATTCATCATATTTAAGAATTATTTCCAGTGTTATATCTGGCATTGGGTCTTTTTTGCCTTGGTGGCACTCCCAAAAGTGACATGGTTATTACAAAAAATGGAAGAGAAAAAAAAGAATTGCGGTTTGCATTTCAGAGCAAAGGGTTTCTGGGAAATGATGGTGCTGAGACGTTCCAGACTCTCCACTGTGTTTTGAAAATAAAAGGAGATGAACCCAATCTGTCGGTGCTGAGAAAGAAAGGTAAGATCATCAGCTGTTGGTTATATCCCTTATGTTTTCAGTTTGGTTAGTTGTTGTGAGTCACCTGGACCATGTGTTGGTTACACACTGCAGTAAAATGTGGTGATGCATCAAATGTGGGGAGAGTTTTGAGTTTCTCTGAATAGAGAATGAACTATCCTAGGAGACAAAGAGCCTAAAACAATGAAATATAATCAACATACAATATCATAATTGAGCTGTAGTTCCAAAGATTAAGTTGTGGGTTGAAAGTAATGATTTGAACAAAGCGGTCTAGTCATCCATGGACACAAGAATAAACAAAATTGTCATTAAAAACATTCTGCAGGCTTGTTCTGTTAACAGTTACATATTTTTCCATGTGAAATAAACGACTTGATACTTTGAGACTTCTCTCAAGAACGGAGCTCCCAGTTTCTGATTATTTTTGGCAACCCACAGGCATTTAGATGCACTTGTGTTTCTTGGCCACGACTTAAAGAATCTCTGTTCTTCTTTCTTTCTCTTTTACTCTCTACCCTTCATATTTTGACAAAAGGTCATGAATTCAGCACAGCAGGCCTGAAGAGTTTTGAGAGGCTGAGTTTCCGTAAGACCGGTTCTGGAGTGTATCAGACGCTTGTGTTCGATTCACGTGGATCCACTCTGGCTGACGTCCATCGTTTCTGCGTCAACTCATGCAGCCGTGAGAACTGCTGTGATGGATTCATCCTGAACCAGAATGTCCTCGATGGAGGTCAGGGACGCTCTCACTCATTAGGAGCAGATGTAGCTTCTTTCCAGTATTCTAACACCCAAATCATTGGGAGACAAAACCAAAAGGGCCCGTGCGACACACATCTTAAACTGTTTCTTTAATACTTCCAAAAAACTTTGACAATTATATATTTCAATATTTTATATATATTATGAAATGTATTTTTAAATAAAATGTTCTTTAAAAAATATTTTTATTATATTATATAATATATCAACAACTTTTTTTTTTTTTTTTTTATCAGTCAGATTTGTACATGTTTTTTAAAGAAATCTCTTCTGCTTACCATGGTTGCATTTATTTGATCGAAATGCATCATAAACAGTAATTTTGCGGATTATTTTTTACAATTTAAAAAAGCTGTTTTCTATTTGAATATATTTTAAAATGCAATTTATTCTGATTATTGCAAAACTGAATTGTCAGCATCATTACTCCAGTCTTCAGTGTCACATGATCCTTCAGAATCATTCTAATATGCTGATTTGCTTCTCAAGAAACATATATTATTATCATCATCAATGTTAAAAGTACAATATTGTGTACAATATTTTTTCAGGATTCTTTGATGAACAGAAATTTCAAATGAACAGCACTTATCTGAAATAGGAAGCTTTTGTAACATTATAAAAAATTTTACTGTCACTTTTGATCAATTTAATGCATCCTTGTTAAATAAAAATATACATTTCTTTAATTTCTTTCCCAAAAAAACTATTCTTACTGACTCTAAACTTTTGAATGGTAGTGAATGTTACAAACTCTTTATATATAAAGATTTTTTAAATGTATAAAAATAATCACATCAGGTTTTTTTTAGAAGTTATCAAAGTATAATAATCCAAATACAATCTAAATCAGAAAAGGTGAGTGAGGGTTCACATCCATGTGTTACGTTGTTAAATGGTTTGTGTCCTGTGTTGCAGGCTCTATCATGTGTGGGCTCCTGAGCGCTCCTTCAGTGCTGCAGTGCAGCGAGACAGACTGGGACGTGAGGAACGTGGCGTCCTCCAAACGCATCTGTGGTGCTGGTGTCCAATACAGCAAACAACTGAAACGTTTCACTTTCAACTTTGGCGGACAGAACTTCACCATCAGTATGAGTCCCACATACACACTCCAGATTTCATAACTACAAATGTACACAGATGTTTAATTGTTGTTTAAAAATTGCACAGCATGGTTCAGCTGTTATTTGACCTTTATCAATTGTTTCGTTTTTCCAGCGCTTACCCTCTATTGCATCATTCTTCCCCACCCCGTACCAATTTCATAAACTCACTAATACAAACACTTGATTGTATGCTATATCAAGATTTATGATTTTATGAATTGATTGGCATTGTAATGAAAATGAACATTTCTTGCAGCTGATGCAGCCTTACCGGCATCCAGCAAAAATAAAACTGGTTATCAGGAAACTCTCATCAGTTTCCAACGTGTCTACATCTGGAAAGGTTTGGACATAGTCTGCATGCATGAGCAGGACACTAATAAAGCATTTTAAATGCCTGTCATAAATAAAAGTATATATTTTGATTAAATGTGCTCATGTATAGCCATAAACTTATAATTTATGTTCTCAGAGTCTGATATGAACACACGTCCTCCCTCTGCTTGCAGTGGATCAGCTGTTGTAGAGGATTCCAGAATCCTACTTTCTGGTACGAATGAGTGAAATTAAGCCAAACTTATATATACCTGAGCATTTTTGTCTTCTTGTGCTCAAAAGTACCCTTAAAACGTTGTACTTTTTAAATGGTATTAATAATATTTATTTTATTGGTATTTAATTTCTGTTTCTACTTTAATGTCCACTTAGACTCAGTAAAGGAGGCTTTTGGTGTTCTGGAGAGTGGTGATATAAAAGTCGACGCAGAGAGGAAACTGCCTAGTCAGCTTTACTGGATCTTTAAACACCAGTACACTTTCCAGGAAGCTCAGCTGTTGTGCCTAAAACGTAAGATGCAAAATGTTTGTTTACAATTATACAATTACAATTAGTTAGTAAATGTCTGTGTAGTGCAACAATGTTTCCCTTTCTGTTCTTTGAATATGGGTGATGGGTTTCAGGGTGTGAAGAAGAAGAACTGTGTCACGTGTCCGACATTCGCGATGAAGGCCCTCTGTATTTTGCGTGTGTATTGTATCCTGACACACGTGTGTGTGGGGCGTATGACAAACCTCTCAGACAGGCATGCAGTTTTGTGATGGCACAGAGTCTTCAGACTGCATACCAGAAGAAAGGTGAGTCGTTTATACACAAAATGCCATGCGTCACTGCAATGAAACCGAGACAATGAAATTTATGATGCAAAAATATGATAAATTGGACACACTTTAGGGTCTAATTCTCATTTTAACTAACCATTAACTACAACTTTTGCCTCAAACTCTTAATTACTGGTAATTAATAGTTAGTAAGGTAGTAGTTAGGTTTTGGGTAGGATTAAGGGATGTAGGATATGGTCAAGCAGAATAAGGCATTAATATGTGCTTTATGAGTAATAATAAACAGCCAATATCCTAGTAATATGCATGTTAATAGTGGGAATAGGATGCTAAACTAAAGTGTTACCGACAATTTTTATTATGCAATTCCATTACACTATAACTCAGTACACCAAGTACATTAGACTTTGTTTTCATAACCCATTATCCTCAAATAATAATGTATAGCCTACACTATATGAGTATATAATGCTTTCATATTTCTCAGCATTAGCTGTCAGTTTTCAGAGACTTTTCTCTGTGATTGGGTTTTGCATTACCTAATGCAAGTCTCATGACCGTGGTTTACTGTAAAGTCTGAAGTCAACACTTTCTTTGTGACTGAGTCTTTCTGTCATTTACTTTAATTGTTTTCGGATGTGATCCTAGCAACTGAACATGAAATGCCGATGATTCAGATGTTTGTATGGAGCTTGACAGAGGGTAAAAGGGCAAAGTGAGACACTGATGATGGATAAAGAATGGCTAGTTTGAAGAGATTTTTTTGAATTGTCTGACCATGTGTATATGCAGTTTTAGTTATGCCGTTTAGTTTTAGTATTATCCCACTTATTATACTGCTCCTACTTCAGATAAATAAATAAATTGACATGAAATTTTTATTTGATTTAGTTAATAATTATATAATATAATTATTTTATGTGAGAAGAAAGAAATGCACACTGCACCGGTTAGGTTTACTTGTTTTGCTACCGTTAATGGTATAGACCTGCAAATGCAAACTGGAGCGTTATCTTAATTTTGCATTTAAATGCAGTGCATTGTTCATTAGCCATAAAAATGAGCCATGCCTAGTTCTCATTATGCATTTTTTGAGTTAGTGGTTACAGGAATTGTCTGGATGACTAGAGAACATTTCAATGAGGTGAAGTGGCAAAACTCCCCTTCACCCATGTGGCGTGCAGACAGCAGTGAGCTCATGCTGTCTGCGGTACGTGGAAGCAAACACAAACACAATCTAATATGACCTATTCTGTACCAGCAGATCTGTAAAATCTACATGCCTGACAGCTTGTGCAATTTGTACAGTTGACTGTGATGTCTTGACATTTGACATCTGCTTTATACTGCTGCTGTTAAAAAAAAGTGTAAATCTTATCTGTACACTACATCTCAGAAAATGTAGTTTAGTGTTTCAGGACCTTTCTAAAATTCAGAGCATTCACTTGTCATGCTAAGTTCATGCAAAACTCACCTGAAGTTAGTTCATTTTAACTTAAATGCCTCATGACATTACATTTTGTTGCAATTTGGTCAATTTCTAATAGTTTTAATGCTAGACATATGCTAGTGTGCTCCTAAACATTGACAACTTTTAGCCGATATAATAATTTAATATTTAATAGAATACTGAGCTTGTAATGTGATGTCATATGGACATTTACCATTTATGATATTATCATTATGTACAGAACACACATTATGTACAATTGAATTTTGAAATTCAACACCACTCTATGGTGCTAAATTCATCTTTATTTCAACATCTGCTCCATTGCACCATTTCCCGTTTGTACTGTTCCTCAAGGTGTCAGAATTAGTTTCCTTTTAAAGAAAAGCACATGGGGGAGACTGTCTAACTGTGGTTTATGCATGATGTTCATTGTTAGCCTTTTGATTGGAAATGGAAAAGAACAAAGAAGTGTTACGTAAGAATTGTTAGAGTGAGTGAGTGACTACACGGTAATGTGGTTATTCTGGATGTCTGTCTTAACTGCAGAACAGCTCTAGGATTTAAACCCTGTGGCATCACAAGTTATTTATTTTAACAGAAGTGGACAGATGGAGTGTCTCTCAGATTTACCTTAGTCATTCATTCCTCTGCATAGCAAAGACTTTGACCGCTCTGTAGCTTTTTAGCTTTCCTTTAAAAGGGACTATTTATTGTGGACTATTTAGGTGGACTATATAGATATTTTGGTCTGTTTGTTTTGTTTTTTAGAACAAGCCTCTGTGTTTGGAGAGATGATTATATGGGAATGATAATAAAAAGAAAAAATGACGTTATATATAAATCTTGGTAACACTTTATTTTAAGGTGACGTAGTTACATGTTACTGCTTGTACTTACTTATAGTAATAACAGTAAATTATGCATAATTATAAGCAACTAACCGTAAACAAAACCCTAACTGTAACTCTATAGTAAGTGCATGTTATTAATATTACTCAGTAGTTAAGTACAATGTAACTTCTTCACCTTAAAATAAAGTATAAACAAAATCTTTTGTAACATTGTAAATGTCTTTACTGTCACTTTTGATCAATTGAATGCGTCCTTGCTGAAAAAAAGTATACATTTCTTTCAAAAACAAACAAACAAATAAAAAAAAATCGTACTGATAGTCAACTTTTGAATGGTAGTGTAAGTGTTAAGTATCTTTAAAATGCCAAAACAGGATTTGATAGTCCTATTATGCGTTCCTGGAACACACCTGCCGTGATTTTCAGTCATAATAGGGGATCAAAGGGGATTGAATGTTTCATGGCCCATAAAGTAATCCACAACAAAAAGGTGTGATCATAAACTCTTAACATGTGGGCCATCTGCTGATGATGTTTAAGGGTGGAAAATAATGCTGCCTATGTGGAAATCTGCCGTAAAGGGTTTTCTCAATGCTGTAAAAGAGATTTTCCAGTTTTTTTGAGCCAGCGTTTTATCTTAGCTTGTACTGAGGGAATCAAAGAACCTCTCATAATTAAACAGTTTTTTTTTTTGTTTTTTTGCCCCTAAAGCACTACATGGATGTTTTTTTGTATAAATGGTTCACTGTTTGGACCATTAAATTTGTATTTTATTTTACCAACTGATACACCAAAGTGCTTTTTTTCAAGATAGGTAATGTGCTCATCACTTTCTTTTTTTGTGTGCAGTTTCTCTGACCGGAAGTGTGAAGAGCTTCTACAGCCGTGTTCCTTTTAAGAAGATGGTGTCTTACTCTGTACGCAGTCGAGTCAGTGTGTCCAGTAAATCTATCCCAGAAGGGTGAGGGGAAAGCCAACAAATTTGTGTTTCCTTCACAGTTTATTTGTTTCCCCTTATGAATAATGCTGTTTGAATTCCTTGAGCAGATTCTTTGAGTGTGAGAGGCGGTGTGATAAAGATCCATGCTGTCGTGGCATGGGATATGTCCAAGATTCAGGTGTACCTGGTACGAAAGAACCTTTACATTCAGATTAATTATTTTACTTAAAACATATGTGATATGTCTAATCTGAGGAATGAAACCACTCACAGTTGGCCTCTGTTTTTCCTTTGTACAGGATCAGATGTGTTGTGTCTAACGCTAAATAGTCTGGGTATCCAGACGTGTGGAGAGAACGACAGCACTAACTGGAGAATTCAGGACTGCTCCCCATCCAAAGTGCAGACTGAAGTCTATCCCTTCGGCTGGTATGAAAAGCCAGGTATGTCTAGAATCCAAGTGCCTTTTTAAACCGAGAAACTCAAACTCTGTAATTTTCAATCAATTGAGAATTCCCAGTATGCGAGTTGTGGAAGTGAATGAATTAATGAAACGATTTTAAATATCAGCTTTGTTATGTCTCTAGTGAACCAATGGACAAAGAATCCCAGTGTGTGTCCACCATTTATTCTCCGTTCTCCCATAAAGAATGGTAAGAGACTTGTTAATGAATAATCAATTGTTGTTTTCTATTAATTTAATAGAATTTAGTATTTCCACACATAACATTGTGGATCTTATTGCAAATTTGTTTTCAGTTGATTTGAAGAACTGGAAGCAGTTGGATGGCGCCTCTGTGCAGGTGGATTCGTCTGTTTCTGCTTTTGACATTGTCCACATAAGCAGAGACATTGCTGAGGACCTGGATAAAGTCAGAGACTGGTGTCTTTCTGGTAACGTCTATCTCTATCTATGCCTTTTTTTTTTTTTTTTTTTTTTGTGAATCTTTACGGATTTGAATGTGATAGAGCCACATACTGTATTACATGTTGAACACATGTAGAAGTTTTCTTTCAAGATCGCATTTATTTGATCAAAAATAGCAGTAACATTGTGAAATATTATTATAATATAATTTTTTTAAATCTATTTTAATATTTTTTTCAAATGTAATTTATTCCTGTGCTGGGAAAGTTGAATTTTCAGCATCATTACTCCAGTCATCAGTAACACATGATCCTTCAGAAATCATTTGAATATGCAGAATTTTTGCTCATGAAATTGTTTATTGTTGTCAATGTAAAAAACAATTGCTCTGCTTAATATGTTTGTGAAAATCATGATACTTTTTTCAGGGTTATTTGATAAATATAAATTTCAAATGAACAGCATTTATTTAAAATAGAAATCTCTTGTAACTTTACCAATGTTTTTACCCTCATATTTGACTTACTTATTGCATCCTTGCTAAATATAAGTATTAATTTCTTTATAAAAAAAAAACCCTTACTTATCCTCAAACTTTTGAACAGTAGTTTAAATATATTATAATTTAATAATATTAATAAAACTCACAATAAATTACTCATTTATTATTTTCATTTCATTAATAATAATAATCACAATTATATAACAATTGATGAATATGTATTTTTTGGTCACACTTTAGATTAGGGTTTCTCACTATTAACTAACTATTAACTAACTATTAACTATGACTTTTGCCTCAGTAATCTCCTAAATACTGCTTATTAATAGTAAAGTAGTTGTTGTGTTTAGGTATTGGGATTTAGAATATGGTTACGCAGAATAAGGCAATAATATGTGCTTCATGAGTACTAATCAACAGCCAATATCCTAGTAGTATGCATGCTAATAATAAGCAACTAGTTAATAGTGAGAATTGGACCCTAAACTAAAGTATTACCGATGAAAATGTTTTCTTTTTTATTTACAACATGTGGATGTACTTTTGTGCTCATAACTTTCTTGTCCTTTGTAGCTTGTGAGGAAAGTGAGTCCTGTTCAGCCGTGTCTATCGATAGCAGAGAGTCAGCCATGAGATGTGTGATGTATCCAGACACACACACCTGCCTTCCTACAACCAGCGGCCAGCGCTGCTTACTAGTTACCAAAGAGCCTGCTCAATCTGTTTATATCAGGACAGGTGACACCTTAAAACAAAACATTCTTCTATTCACTCAAGTCTCAATCAGTGCAGAGTGTTTCTGATCTCTTTCATCCAAACAACAGAGATGTTTAAACATTTCTTTATAGGTTTACAGCCAGAGTTGACTTCTGTTTTCATCCTTGATCACGGCACACTACTCGGAGAGAGTGAGGTGAAACCGATAACTGGCTTAGATAGCAAGCGTGTGACCTACTTCCTGGGTGTTCCTTATGCTCGTCCACCAATCGGAGAGCTCCGTTTCAGCCCTCCACAGCCAGCTGACTGGACCGGTACCTGGAATGCCACGTTTTCCCGGTGCGTGGACAACTTTGATTGCAGATTGTGAGAGTATAAATGTATGTTCTCATACATTTATACCCTCAAATTGATCGGTTGCCTTTCTGCAGAATTAATAGTCATTTTTCTGGAAAGAGATTTGATTTATTTGATCAAAACTGTTTTAGATCCAGTTGTCTTCAGCCTGGTGACCCCGCTGACTCCACCTCCAGTGAAGACTGTCTTTATCTCAATGTGTTTGTTGCTAGTAGTGTGGTAAGACCCCCATGACATACTCAAGATCTCAAACATGCATAAGTACATAAACGTAATCAATAATCAAGAGTTTGAGGCCGGTAAGATTTGTTAAATGTTTTTTTAAAAGTCATGTATGCATTATGCATTTAATTTACACCGCACTGACAGACGGCAACAGGCACTTTTTCCGGGTTTTGTCAGGCCATCAAAATAAAGTGTAACTGACCTCACTGTTTGTCATGAACTTTTACTTCTGTAAATACTGTTTTTCATAAACCTCGCCATCCGCTGACTGTGGTGTGGATACAATTATTGGCAATTAATAGTACAAAATGTTCTATTTTGTCACAGAGAAAGAATGCGCCGGTTCTGGTGTTCTTCCACAACTCTGGATCGGGTCTCTTAGATGGTTCTTACCTCGCTGCTGTTGGCAACATAATTGTAGTGACAGCCAGTTTCAGAGTGGCTGCTTTCGGATTCCTCAGTGCAGGTACGAACACACATATTATACACAAATGTGTTCATATTTGCATCTTGAAAATATTCCAAGACTTTAGCCAGCCCCACAAATTGAACTATTTGTATATATTTTAAAATGTCATTTTTGCCTGTGACGACAAAGCGGAATTTTCACCATCATTAATCCAGTCTTCAGTGTCACATGATCCTTCAGAAATCATTCTAATATGCTGATTTGGGGCCCAAGAAACATTTCTTAATATTATCAATGCTGAAAACAGTTGAGCTGCTTCATATTTTTGTGGAAACCGTGATGCATTTTTTTGATAAACAGCATTTATTTGAAGTAGAATTATCTTGTAACGTAAAAGTCCTGTCACTTTTGATCAATTTAATGGATCCTTGTATACATTTTGGTAAAAAAAAAAAAAACTTACTGACAACAAAAATATTTTTATTTGCTTTTTTTTATTGTCATGCAGCAAAAAATATAAAGGCTTCCTTGGCACTTTATGCTGAAAAGTCCTGAAAATGTTTTAAGGAATGAATCTCAGTGTTATGGAGACAGTTTAATGTATATCCTACACTGGAATTAAACCGTGCCCTGGAAGCTCTGTTAGGTTAGAACAGAATGACGTATTGCACAGATGGGATCATTTCTTCCATATAATGGAATTCCAAAAAAAATGGAATGGAATATGGTTATGGAATATAGTTGCGTAAGGTCCATGTGAGAAGTTCCATTCCACACAGTGGTTGTGAAAATATTCAGATTCTTTTCCCCTTTGCCAACATTGGTTGAGTAAGTTTGAAAAGGGGGCCTAACTGGTGCCTTTGAGTAGTCTGCCAGGATGAGCTTTCACTGTCCATCCAAAAACAACACGCAGTGAAAGCTGCGCAGAAGCCTGATTGGCTTCCTTGAGTTTCCCAGCTAAACCCTTGTGGAGCTTTGAAGATTTGAGTAAACATTTAAAAAATGATTATTATTATTTTTGTTGTCTCTATAATGAATGGACTCTCACATGCTGATTATAGTTCGAAGGTAATTTCTCAGTAATCTACTGCAAATCTTCTGGAGTGATAGTGTGGAAAATACATTTGGAGATCCAGAATGTGCCTCATGAATTGAAGTCTGTTCACTCTGTATAGGTTCCAGTGCTCTGGCGGGGAATTATGGGTTGCAAGACCAGGCAGCTGCTCTGGGTTGGGTTCAGAAAAACATTGCTTTGTTTGGAGGAGACCCCACTAAAGTCACAATAGGGGCAGAGAGAAACGGAGCCGACATTGCGAGCCTTCATCTCACCTCGCCATCAGCTTCATCACCCTTCCGCCGAGCTTTACTAATGGTAAGAACAGAACTCTGAGGTCCCACTGCCGGTTATATAACACCACTGTTTTGAGTAACAAGACTAATGCCTGAGGTTACATTTACAGTAAAATCTATCTACTCCAGTCCAAAAATAATGAATCATGGTTACACAAGTATCTTAAAACACTCATTCGTAATCCTAAACTTGAATAATAAACATGTTTAAGAAAATATTTGAAGCATTCCAAATGTTTCTCTGACAAAAATTCAGTCCCTTTAGTATTCACAAACAGCAGTGCCTTTAAATATCAGCTTTTGAGCACCTCAAATGAATTAGCTGTGATCTATCAATGCACCTCCTCATAGTTGTCCTCCACAGTGGCCAAATTTTCAAGCTGGTGGTTCGGCAGTGTGTAGACAGACCTCCACCTCTTCTTCTTCAAACTAAATTTCTTTCTCTCTGGCTTTTCCTGCTCTCCCAGCAAAGACAGGTAGGAAGAGACACTGTTCTGAACCCCATAGCTGACCGCCGAAGGGCTTGTACTCTGTGGGATGAGCTCGGAGCTGAGAGAAAGTGTATCATTATTAAAGATTTTGTCTGAAAAGGTTTACAGTATTTTAAGTTCTTCCATGTTTATGTGAAAGTTCAAACACTGATCACGTGAATCTCAGTTTTGAACTATCCCTTTAAGAAACAACATTTGAGTGGCTTTTACTGATTTTCTTACCTGTTCACTGCTCTCCAGTCAAAGGATAATTTACTCCAAGTCGATTTCTTGCGCTCACTCAGGTGTGTTTCACAGGCGGCCAAGCACGGGCCAGTAAGAACACAGCACAGGCCGTCTGCTATATCTAAACAAGAGCAAGAGGGGAAAATCTGCATCAAACAGATGACCATCTTTTACACTAAAACAGCACAAATGACTATTGTTTTTTTATTTGTATTACATGATTTACCAGAGTAGTGGTTGACCAGATCTTCCAGACACTGAAACGTGAGGCGTGGAGAGATGAAGTACCAGTTGTTTGGCATTCGAACTATCCGATAATGCTTAATAGTTCTGTGGCGCAAAGATAAGCTGTACATACCTACAAAAATACAAGTTATATGATTGTAACATCAAACATATACGCCAAAAACATCTCTTTCTGTGAGACAGTTTCTTCCTGTTTAGTGGGCAGTTCTTGTCAAAAATAAGCTTCAATAGGGACCAGACCTTATGCTGTCTGGCTGTTTAATGTTCGTTTTAAAGATGTATTGTGACCTTTTGTGCCCTCTCTAATCATGAACGACCCCACTCGGTTCCCTGGGAGTCGAAGCAGTTCTTCAGCTTTTGGTCTGGTCACACTTTCAAACAGCCAGCTGAGACAATCGAGAATGTTTCCATCAGCACTAAAACAGTTAGCGTAGGCAAACTGACAATTAGCTTGTTTATTTTGCAATTCAGAACCTACCCATGGTAGACTTTTGTGGCATGACAGTGCGGTATATAGTTCACTTCCTTCGTGTTGACTGAGTAGACCTTCCACCAATACCCTTCCCTGAAAGAAAGGGAGGTGGACAGTTATGCTTCTTGTGTCATTTTTAAGTTTCTAATTATCACAAAAAAAAGAAAAAAAAGAAAGAAAAACAAGTTTTGTGTGTGATAAACAGCGGAAGGTAGTGTTAATGCTATCACTGGCTGCAGGGTTTTGTGGTCAGTTGTGCATTCACACATTGAGCCCAGCAACTGTCAAACATTGCTGTAAATACAGTTGAATACAAATACAGAAAATATTTTTAAACACTACTATTAAAAGGTTTGGTGTCAGTGATATATTAATACTTTTATTCTGTAAGGAAGCATTAAATTGAGCGAAACTGAAAATAAAGTCGCTCCAATTTAAATAAATTCAGTTCTTTTAAACTTTCTTATCAAATAATCTGTTTGTACGAACTGTTTTCAACATTGATGATAAGAAATGTTTCTTGAGCACCAAATCAGCATATTATAATGATTTTTAGAATAGCTGCTGAAAATTTAGCTTTGCCATCGCAGGTATAAATTACATAGAAAACAGCTCATTTAAATTGTAATAATATTTCATAATATTACTGTTTTTACTGTATTTTTAATCTAATAAATGCAGCCTTGGTCAGCATATGAGACTTCTTTCAAAAAAATCTACAAATCTTACCAAACCCAAACTTTTGAATGGCTGTATATGTGCTTGCCTGTGTAATAATAATCTTGTAAAATATATAAAAAGTCAGATTTTACTGTTAGCATACATGTTAAAGCTCTTGTAGAAACATGAAATGCTAATGCTTACTCAGACACTATTTTCAGCCAATCTCCTATTCGAAATATGGGCTCGCAGATGTCCGAAGGAGGGAAGTTATCCAGCACTACTGCAGTGTCATTCTCATGCACTGTAAAATAGAAAATACTGCATCTGTATCTTGGCAAAAAGGATTTTAATAATGTTTATGTATGCTACTTGATGTTTTCTTATATCAAGGAAACATCAAGTAGCTAAGTAATTAGCTTATGAACTCCATTAGCCTTTAAGCTAACTTTTAACTTTTTGACTGACAAAAAAAAGTCTGATTTTATCTCCATTTGGTCATGAGTATGTTACCAGATAATTCTGCACATTTGTGTATAATCTTAGCGACTTTATATATTTTTAGGTCATACACATCTGTTTTGAAACTTCATTTGTTTTTGAAAAGAGAAGTTCAGTTTAGTCTTTTGAATATTATTTCAGATCAAGGACAGACCACAGCTTATGCTGCACATTCTGGTCAGAAAGAGAACCGATATCTTTGTTTTAATACAGTTTGAGTCTCTTCAAACACGCAACATCTGCAAATGATCGAAACGATGTGGCATCTGCTTACAATAACTAGAAACATCACTTGAAACCACTAATACATTGTCACTCAAACAGTGCTCAGCATTTTCGTACCTCTCGTTGGAAAGTCTTCATTAGTATTTGTTTGTCTTAAATCCTCTGGGGTTCTTTGGCTTGCCTGAGCGCCTCCCATTGTCAATCTCCCACTAGTATTCCTACAGATTTATCACATCTGATCAGCCATCAGATGTCAGTCCAGACTGAGACAATCTCCTGTTCTGAGCAAAGAGTGTTATTAGATTCTGCTATTGTTCTGTTGTGCAACTTCCCACTGATAAGACTTTAAGGGCATGGCTCGAGTAAACAGGGAAACTGTTTCTCACCACACTTTCCACTTCGCATTTAAGCAAAAATAGGAAGTGCTGAAATGAAATGCTTTATAATCACATGCAAATTCTTTGAAATATGTGCTATGTATGCAGCTTCGGGTAAACGTGTATAAATAGCTGTGGTATGCAAAGAAACTTCATCATGGTGTCATGATTTTCTGTTTTGAAAAGTTTTTTTATGGTCTGAAGCATAATGCATTAATATAGAATGTGCATTGATGTGGCCTAATTCTTTCTCAGTTCTCAAGCCGAGTAATATAACAAAAAACCCATAATAAACGAAGTCTAGATGAAAATAATGAATGATGGTTGTTGACTAAAGATCCAGATACCTTTTTACTGGTCTCATGCAATGCTAAACAATGCTGTTGTATGCTTGCAGGGTGGATCTGTGTTTTCGCCTGCTGTTGTAATGAGTACATCTAAAGCCCAGGCGCAAACTGCATCTCTGGCTAGAGAACTTGGCTGCTCGGCAGCTGATACTACACAGATACTGACTTGTTTGAGGAGCAAATCGGCTCAGAGCATTAATGCTGCCCAGACCAAGGTACAATGGGTCACCTTTGTGAAGAAAAAGCACAATAAAGTCAAAAAGCTATCATTATTTTTGTTTAACGTTCTCTTGGTGTGTTTGTGTGTAGTTGTTGGCTGTGAGTGGTCCCCTGCAGGCCTGGTCACCAGTGGTTGATGGAACTGTAGTTCGGGAAAAACCTTCTGTGGTCCTTCGTTCCGGACGCTTCCACAGAGTTGAATTACTTCTGGGCTCATCAGTTGAAGACGGCCTCATCAGCAGAGCCAAGAACATCAAGGTCAGGACACAGATATATCGGAATGAAAGCGTTATTCAGAATATTCATTAGTAGGGTGTCATTAATAGAATACTATGACATTTTCTTATTGACACTTTTCTGTTTCATTAATTTGAGAAGAATTTTGAGCAGCTTCAGGGAAGGGCTGACAGTAAGACAGCGTTTTACGCGGCCCTGTCTAACTCTCTGGGTGGAGATGATGCTAATGCTTTCGTGAAGGAGGCAGCGACCTGGTTCTACTCTTTGCAGCACTCCCCCACACCCTCAGGGTACAATGTGTTCTCTCGTGCTCTGGAAAACGCTACGAGGTAAGAGGTCAAAGATCTTACAGAAGTATATTTTCTTGTCATTATAAGAATGTTGCAGAGAAAGCATGGGCCAAAGTTACACTACCATTCAAAAGTTTATGGTCAATTACCGGTAATACTTTTCAGTGTGGACACAATAAATTTATTTATCAAAAGTGACATTAAAAACATTTATAATATTACAAAAGATTTCCTTTTCAAATAAATGCTGTTCTTTTGAACTTTCTATTCATCAAATATATATAATTAATATATTAAATTAAAAACAGTTATTCTAAATTGTAACTGTCTTCACTGACCAAATAAATGCAGCCTTTGTGAGCATAATAGACTTCTTTCACAATCATTAAAATATCATACCAATAAAAAAAGAGTTTTAATTGAATTTAAAAGCCCATGATCAGCTTTTTGTTTGTAAAGCTTTGAATGCTAGTTGCAAACTTTTTAGTTAGATGCCAAAGTGAACAATAGCAAATCTCACAAATGTTCACAGCTGCCCTTCTAGTATGTTTGTTCAGATCCTTGAAAAACAATTTTTTTTTAAATGGTCTGGAATGCAGAGGAATCCAGAGCCTTAGGTTAGGACTCTGCGCTTAACCTGTGGTTGTCTTACATTCACTGTGGGTGGGTAGGCTGTAGTGCTTGTGGCAAAGAGGAAGGAAATGGTATATCTGGGTTTCGACTGAAAAATACTTATTGTTTAAAACAGTCCTAACAGAAGCTTTCACTCATCACTGATCTGAAAACAATTCCATTGCACTTAAAATGACATGGAGACATTTACTGGATGGAGACAGCTAATTTTAGAACAGGAAGACTATGCATATACCGAAAAACAATAGTCTATGGCACTTTTAATGATGTTTTACTGACAATTTGATGACTTTTAAAGTAATCAAGTGTAGCATTAGTTCTGGCAGGTCAAGTTAGTCAAGCTCGCATCAGCTGACTCTCAGCTGATCCATGTCTACCTTTAGGAATATGGGCAGGGAATTCTTGCCAGAACAGAAGCATACCGCCAACCCAAACTGTATGCTAATTGTCAATCATCTTTGACGATAGTGGTCCTGACAGAAATATGTTTATCTACCTTAATATAGGTTATGGCAGAAATGACCCAGCTCTGAATGATACAGATACAACCATCTTGAGCTCAGTTTCTGTCAAACATATTCTGAAGAGGAGAGAATTTACTCAAGTGTGTCTGGGAAATTCAGCAGACAATAGTCCATTTAACCAAAAGCTCTTTCTTTTGATTTATTGTTGTTTGTGATTACCAGTTATCTCCAAACACTGCATTGTTCACTGTTGGAATCATAGCCAAAATATTTTATGTTGAGTAAAATTAAATGTCTGCTAGAATGAAGTTAAAATATTAAAATAAAATAAAAGATTAGCTAATCTCTGAAGGGCAATTTCACATTTTCCTTTCCACTTCTATGTCCTGATATTCCTGGTTCTTTCTCTGAATTGTCAGTCGCTCAGTAGTTCAGAAAGAGGATAAGCTAGCTGCCCACATAATCACTAGTGTCAGATATAGTACAGACCAAACCTGACCAACACATGTGACACACCCCTCTGACCTGCAGCACACAAAGGCACCGCAGCATAGCAACACAAACAGGAAAGGACTTTTTACAACTTAAACAGAACTTATCGAACCTGATAAAACCAAGTTTACGTCCAGCTTCATTTCCTGTTGTTGCGACACTGCCCGATGTGTAAAAGTGGTAAAAAAAGTGGCTCCTGTGTTATCAAAATCCTAAGATGCCGAAGTAGCCGCCTGTCCCTTGCTATGCATGCCATCCATATCATGGCCCTTTATTTCTACAGAGACCTCTTTATCATCTGTCCAGCTGTGGACATGGCTGAATTCTGGGCAGCAAACACACGGTCCAGTGTTCACATGTACCACCTACCTGAGGACACTGCCTACAACAGGTGCCTCTCATTCCACACACATAATATCATACTTACTTCACTGCACATGACTTGGTTCCATTCAAAATAACATCTATCAGATCCAAGAAGAATCTCTGTGTATTCTAAACAGGGTTTGTACAGATACTGTAAAATGAAATCCCAGGACTGTTAAGGACTTTTCAAGCACTTCTTTTTTGGTTTTCAAGGACTACAATGAGAGATCTCACTTATCAAACCATATCTTTATAATCTTTCAAATTCTAAAAAAGGTAAATAGATTAAAAAAAAATGGTACAAATAAAGTGCAGCACATGTAATGGCTGTGGTAACTTTAACCATTAAAAGGATACTATGACAAAGATATCGCTTTCCTTATTTTCTCCCTTGAATATATGATTGACCTGAAGAATGAAAGCTGTGTCATATACTTTAATTAATATATGAGCAATATCACGCTCATAGCCATGTGAAATGGCTCTATAGCAATATCAGACGGGTGAGAAAAGATAGTTTTATCAATAAAATGAAACTCTTATTTTCTAGTCTTTTGTCTTCCAGTAATTCAAGCACTATTCAGGTACCTTTTCAGAAATATGGCTGTTTTTAAGGGTTTTCCCAGACTTAAATTTCAAAAACTTTAAGCATCTTGTATGAACCCCGTCTAAATATATTTTTGTCACAGTGTTGATCTATCAGCTCCAATGGATGTGCAGTTCCTCTTTGGAGTTCCTCTTGCCTCAGAAAAACAAGACCTCTTCAGCTCAAAAGAGAGAATGCTTACTCTGCAAGTCATGAACTACATGACAAACTTCATAAAGTCTGGGTATTTATCAACCACATTTATATTTATTTTTTTAAAGTTGCGATGTAACAAAAGTACCGACAGAACTTTTCTTCAGATCTGAGTGAAATGAATTATCGAAAAGCATCGGTTGTTGATTGGATGGAAGCAGATCTGATCAAATGAAACCTGCGTGAATGAGTTGTTCACAAGAAGATCAATAGCATGCATTTAGAAAAAAAATGGTGAATTTTCATTTCATGCCGACTGTAATGATTTTGCACTGGCCTGTTCATCTCTCCTCTGCTCTTCACAGAAACCCCAACCTGCCTCTTGCAACATCTAGGACGTCCTTCAGTAAGCTCTTGCCCCCATGGCCTCAGTTCATGCCTCACCCGGGTGGACGTGGCTATAAAGAGCTGTCCTTTACGCTCACTAACCGCAAGAACCTCCAGAGCCCCCAGTGTTCCTTCTGGTCTCAATATGTGCTGGCTCTGATCTCCTCTACTGGTTAGTACTGCTCTACACATCCATATAAACTCCTGGTGGTCTTTAAATGTAGAGATTGGAATATTACAGTGTTTGTTTGTTTTTTAGACCAGTCATAAATTCTGATTTTGTGCACTTGTAAACCTGATTTTACCAGCCAAATTATCCTGTGGGACTTCAGTGGGAGATACTGGAGGAATTCAAACTCCAACCCAAGAGCCCAAGTCACTCCCAGATACCAGCTTCTTTCTTACTCCAAGCAAACCTAAATCTGAGAAGGATGCTTACAGTTAGTCTCACAATTTAGATTTACTTGTAATCGCTTCTTCCAGAACCAATTCAGGCTTAGCACTCTGTTATTTTGGTATTTCTATTGATGTAAATCATTATGAGTATGAATCAATGAACATTCATAGTAGAACTTAAGCAATAAACTGTATTGAAAACACTTATGGTTTATTCTTCAATGTTCAAATTTTACAACACAATACAATACAACTTTGTCAACCAAGGCTGACATTTTTTCTTTGACCGCACCAGCATTATAAAACATATCATGCAACAGATGTATTATAAACGGCATACCACATATAGAGAGAAATCGTATTATTTTGATTTATATATTCAATCTGCTGTGTGTGTGTGTGTGTGTGTGTGTGTGTGTGTGTGTGTGTGTGTGTGTGTGTGTGTGTGTGTGTGTGTGTGTGTGTGTGTGTGTGTGTGTGTGTGTGTGTGTGAAAATGATACATAAATATAGAGCATTAGATTATCTTCATTAATAATTAATGAGGTGATTTAACATTAAAATGAAGACATCATTCAGTCACATGGAATAAGGACTGACCAAAGTGCCAGGAGAATATATGAGTAATCCTGACCGTTTCACTTTCTGCAAGTTTCCAGATGCTGCCACAGGCTTGTGTGCCACTGACTGAGGGCTATTCTGAGATACTAATTATCACTTTATTCCTGGAGATTATAAGAAGCCTTTCCTCTTTGTCTAGACTATTCTGCTCTGGCTGTCTGGACACTTTTGATTACGTTCAGTACACCCATATGAATGAAGTCAAGGTTTAGGGCATTTTCTCAGAATGTGGTATATTTTGTATATTTTCCACATGAACTATGAAACAAAGTTGCACGTTTAAGGGCTGAAATATTAAAGTTATGGGTTTTTTTTAGTCTGTGGTGTAGGAGATTAGTTTAGAATTTTTACTGTTCTTCTGTTTAGTGCATCAGTGGCAGGCTGCCCAGCAGTCGCTTTTTAATTTGTAAATAGTGGAAACCTCAGCAGTAGTGCTCAATCTTTACCGCATGTGACTTTTAAAATGTAGCTATTCATTTTTCCCAGCAAACAATGCACTTAAATCAACATTTATTTATTTGATTGAATTACAGTTCCTTTTTTAATATTTCATGAAATATAACAGAAAAAAAAGCCAAATTATACGATTTTTTATTCGATTTTTTTTTATTATTATTATTATTGTTCAATACATTACAGTAGATTCAAGCACTGTAAAAATAAATCTTGTAAAATGTGGTTGTCAGAAATTCACCATTAGACAGTATTACAGAAAGACATACAGTACAGGAAGTATATTTTTCGTAATATAATGTTTAATAGGCTGGTCTACTTAAACTACCAAAATCACCATAAATCTTACACATAAATTACATGGTAATAATGGGATGTTAAAATATTATAAAATTTTTCACTGTATTAACCAATTTCTGAACTAAATATTTTTACAGTGCATGTTTTGTTAATCAATTTTAAGTACATTTTAAAATGAGTATTACCAATATCTGGTTTCTTACACCTACGTTCTCACCTCAGTGCAGGAGGAAATGTTTTTTGGGGACACAGTTCTCTGTCCTGGTCCAACTGCTCTTATCTTGAATTCTTGCTGCTCTCTGGAGTTATTTTTCTCCAAATATCAAGCAGTTAGGGTATTATGAGTAATGAATTAACTATGGGTTATCATATAGATTATCATATCTTCCTCTCCTATTTACATCACTAACCCCTCATGCTTATAAAAAGGAGTGTCCTGACTATAACACTATTATACTTACTGTAAATGTCCTTCATCGGATTCTTTGACAAGTCAAAAACAGATTACTCAAAACATCATTGTGCACACTTAAGTTGTTTGGTTCGTGTGCTCCTATTGTGTATATCTTCTGAAGAATAAGTGAGGTTTCAGAATGAATGGCTTGCTTACATTTCATGTCATGCCATAATTATTGCCAGCAAAGACATAGTTACGATGTGAGAAATCTAAACATTTGTCTTCAATGTTAGTCATTTTATAATACGTTAAAACTGTTGGAAAAGTTCACTTTCTAAATAATTTAGATGTTTTATTTTGATTCCAACCCCCCCTTGACGATTGAACTGGAGTGAACTGAAGGAAAACTTCCAGTAAACTCCCACTAAATCTGACAGACTGACGAAAAGTGAGACTCCAGTAACTCTGACCGACACATCTGCGCGTCACCGTGAATGCCACGAGGGAACGCTTGTGGATTGTACCTGTAGAAAACAACATTTCTTGTTTCAATGTATTTCTCTCAGGAATATAGTAATGTGGAGACTCCTGTTGTGGATTCTTTTGACAGCCAGTGTGCACCAGGTAAGTCTTATCATTCTGTTGATTTTTACGCAGTTTTTTAATATAAAAATGCAACTAAAGGCGTTTTTTAACAATTAAAGAAAACAAGAAGAATATAAACCCTTTTAGCTCAGTAAAGTAGTTCCTTAATCAAAGCGCGAGACACCGTAGCTGGTTCTCGGAAAGCGCGATTTGTCTTTCAAATTCATTGCCTACTTGCACATTCATTCCAACCCTCAAATGCAAATAAAAACCTAAATTATAATTTTTTCCAAAACTGAAAATGACAGTTTGATTGGTCATCATGATGACAATAATGTTTATTTTTATTTTATTTTACTACATTTGTTGACGTCTTTGCACTAACAAATGTGCTGTAATTTAACGCGCATGTGCAGCCTCGATATTTAGTAGCAGCCTACAACATTTTGATTGAAAATGTGAATTTTCTTATGCAACAGTTAGGCTATATAAAAAGGTATTGATGTAGGCTAGGGCAGCGGTTATTTGCACTATGTACAAATAGCAAAATATCTATAATTACACTAAGTGCAAGTAGCAAGTGCAAGTAGCTATGAAAAATTTTTTCATAGACTACAAAAAATTGTAGTCTATGAAAAAAATTCTATTTATACTATGTAAAACTACCAGTATTATCTGTGCAATAAGTGTAATTAGTAATTAGATGCTATTTATATTTATAAATAGTGGCAGATACTATTATTAGCTTCTCAGTGTTGTTGTACATTAAGTATGCAATAATAACAGATAGTAAATTATTATTTTTATTAAAATAATTCAATAGATGCCGCCTTATTGGAGAGGCTGCTCACTGCAGAGCAAATGGGTGGAGCTTATGTCTAGCTCCTCCTCGCTAGACAAAATGTCATTTGTAATTGTAATGTAAAATGTAATTTGGCCCTAATGGGTGGAGCTAAAATATCCAACAACTCTATCCTTCCACCCCATTAGATGTCCAGAGAGTTGGAGCTGGACGTCATTTGACTCTGCAGTGAGTACCACTTGCCTTATTGGGACAATAAGCCCTCCCTAACAACCTATCCCTAACCCTAACTGATAAAGACTTCAGTATTAAACACACTTTATTTCCACTTTTAGAATTTTTTCAAAATTTGTATTGAAAATAAATGCCTTTCTGATCTGATATGAGATGGGGAAAGGGAGTAGAGCGAGTTTGGCAAAAGGCAGACTCTAACTCCATTTTATTGAAAATTTCTGCTACACCTTACCCTATTACAACTGTTGACAAATCTGCATCTTCCTTAATTTTGTCTGGCCCAACCAGACGTCAATGGGTGGAGTTAGTTTAAATGGCCAACAAGGCAGGCTATTTGCACTTAGTGTAAAAAGACACTCCATTGATGGCCAATACCGTACGTCTCACACAAAAGTTGGCCTTATAGGCTATTTCTTCTCCAAGGGTTGCTTGATTTACAAAAAGGAAAATTTATGTGACAATAATGTTGCATTTCTCTCTTTTTTGGATCTCTGTTCAGATGAGCATTTTTTTATTTTCAAAGCAAACTCTCTGTTGCCCCAAAGTGGCTAAAGGTGGCATATCTCCTCTCTTCTCTTCCACACAGGCCAGTTCCCACAACTCCACAGACTCTCCTCTTGTCACCACAGATTTGGACCCTTATAACCGAAATCGATACTGCAATTGGCCCTGTAAATGCCCCAAGAGTGCCCCTGTTTGCCCACATGGGGTTAGCCTGTTGACAGATGGATGTGACTGCTGCAAGGCCTGTGCCAAGCAGGTGGGGGAAACCTGTAATGAGAGAGATACCTGTGACTATCATAAAGGACTTTACTGTGACTACAGCGCTGACAAGCCGAGGTACGAAAAAGGAGTGTGTGCATGTAAGTGACCCCACATATTCTTTAACTGGCTTGGCTTCATTTCATATGCATTAGATGAAATATACCACAAAATAGTTAGAACTCAATTTCAAGAAATGTTTATTTTGTGTAAATGTGAAGAATTTCACTGATAATACATTTTAAAAGACGAATGTATTTCTATATACTGTATGTATATAGTTATTATTTATTTATTTATTTATTTATTTAAATTTGAACACATGTGAAATCTTTCTGTTTTTGTCCAGGCTTTAATAAGGTTTTAAATCCTAGGTTTTCAAAATGTTGTCTTTGACATCTGGACTGGACCCCACAATATTGGAAAATGATGTAAATATTAATATACTCAAATTAAACGTATACTATTACAACAGTTTTTAGTACCAACAGATTAAATGCAATATCTACTTCTTTTCTTATTACCTGTCAAATTGGTACTCTGGCACAAAACCTTTTAGGCTGTCCAGTATTGTTTCTTGTCCTTGACCTAAAGGATTAGTTCACTTTAAAATGAAAATTACCCCATGATTTACTCACCCTCTCAAGCCATTCTAGGTGTATATGACTTTCTTCTTTCAGATGAATACAATTGGAGTTATATAAAAAAAAATTTCATGGCTCTTCCAAGCTTTATAATGACAGTGAATTGCACCAACAGATTGAAGCTCAAAAACGTGCATCCATCCATCCATCATAAACAAACTTCACACGGCTCTGGGGGGTTCATAAAGGCCTTCTGAAGTGAAGTGATGCGTTTGTGTAAGAAAAATATTCATATTTAATACGTTACAAAGTAAAATTCTAGTTTCCAGCCAAACGGCCATACGCAGTGCAGTCCACTTGCCCCAAATGCGCAACATACGAAACTAATGATATCGGAAGTAGCGTAGTGCGTCTGATGGTGTAGCGAAAATATCAGCAGTACGTCGCATTACTCGCACAAGTTGCGCTTTACACTTAAGTGGAATCTGTATGTTCGTTTGACCGGAAGCTAGTTATTTTACTTTCTAAAGTTTTAAATATGAATATTTTTCTTACACAAACTCATCGCTTCACTTCAGAAGGCCTTTATTAACCCCCCAGAGCTGTGTGAAGTTTGTTTATGATGGATGGATGCACGTTTTTGATTTTCAATCTGTTGGTTGCAATCCACTGCCATTATCAAGCTGGGAAGAGCCACGACATTTTTTAAATATAACTCCGATTGTATTCGTCTGAAAGAAGAAAGTCATATACACCTATAATGGCTTTAGGGTGAGTAAATCATGGGCTAATTTTCATTTGAAAGTGGACTATTCCTTTAAGGAAATAAATGATCCAGTCTCTTCTGTGTTTCAGATGTTATGGGAACAGGCTGTGAGTATAACGGTGTGATTTACCGTAATGGCCAAAGTTTCCAGCCCAATTGTAAGTACCGCTGTCTGTGTGTGAATGGGGCAATTGGATGTGTGTCTCTCTGCACCGAGTCCCTGCCACCCCGGGTCTGGTGTCAGTCGCCCAAGCGAGTGAAGATCACAGGCCAGTGTTGTGAGAAATGGATCTGCGAAGAGTCCCGTAAACCACGCAAGACCAACCCCAGACATGCTCCTGAGGAAGGTGAGCAGTGCGTTATTTTGTTTTGCGTGGTGATAAATGTCCATAAGAATACTATAACGTTTTTAGTTCTTCATCATTGACGAATCTCACACCTATTCTTTATGTCTTTTTCAGAGTCCCTCACCACTAATGATATTTGGCATAACAATTGCATTACCCAGACTACCCCATGGAGTCCCTGCTCAAAGACCTGTGGCCGGGGCTCATCATTGCGCATTTCTAATGACAATGCTGGCTGTGTGATGGAGAAAGAGACCCGACTGTGTAACCTCCGACCTTGTGAGGTCGACATCACCAAGCACTTTAGAGTAAGAATGAATTTTTTTGAATTATATTAAATTTGCTGACCCATCTCTACTTTTCCTCACTTATTTTAATGACAGAATATGAATAATCTAAGTTGCCCATCCCTGATCTAAACGATTTTTAGATCGATATTGATTGATTGATTGATTGATTGATTGACTAATTGATTGATTGTTTGTCTGTCTGTCTGTCATATCTGTGACATCTGTTACTCAGCCGGGTAAAAAGTGCCTGAACATTTACCGTGAGCCAGAGTTTCAGAACTTCACCATCTCAGGCTGCATCAGTAAGAAGGCGTATTGGCCCAAGTACTGTGGAATCTGTACTGATGAGCGCTGCTGCATCCCCTACAAGTCCAAGACCATTGAGGTGGAGTTTGAGTGTCCAAATGGATCAGTTCTTACTTGGAAATACATGTGGATCAACGCATGCTTTTGCAACCTCTCCTGCAGGAATCCAAACGATATCTTCGCAGATCTGGAGCAATACTATGAGTTCAATGAGATTGTTAACTAATTAACCGAGAGCCAGATGCAATCTCTTTTTATGGCATCCTTGCACTCACATTTGTAGTCTATGAAAAGCATCCATGCTCACAGTGTGACAGAAACAGGGATGTTTTTTGAAAGGAATCGTTCACTGTTGATGAGAAATCATATCGGATGGTTTATGAATGAAAATTAGCACAGTTACTCATATTGAGATGGATTGTGAGGGGATTGTTAGTTCATACTGAGGGACATTATGGTACAAGATTTCTAATGGATTTATGAGGGACAAAACATTTTAAATTTAAGATGTTCTGTTGATTTACCGCTTAATCTGTGCAAAGTTAGAAAGAAAATCACTTTTTGTATTTTACGAAAAATGTTTAATAAAAAACATTGCCTTCAACGATAAAAGGAATTCTCCTTAAAGGAATACACATACTGTAGCAATCCGTTTTTGAAAATATATATATGAGTTAAAATGGTGTTAAATTTTTTTTATTCTGAAATACATATTCTGAAATATACAAGAGAAGTGACAGTGATCTTTTTGTTATTCAGACATTTATTTTGCCAAGTTGTTGCTGTTCATATTTAATTCAGGAAATATTCCAGAAATGTATCTCTTTATTTAATAAAAAAGACATATGCTTTTCTTTATGCATTTGCTTGTATTTCTATTGTCACTCGATAGAGTAATTTACATCATTTCTGTAATGGTGCTGTTTAAAATTCATGACACATATTGGATGTAATTATACTTTTAGTTTTAGATGTTATATAGCAGTGAGACTGACTAAATTTACTGTTATATTTTATTAATACAGTTGTTAAATACAAAGTTATTTTACCAACATTCAAAGATTTTACAGTAGCCACCTACCACCTGAAATGATTCAGAAATGATATAAAATATTTTGTAGACTACCTGTGGTCATTCTCTCTATACTAACCAATACTGTCAAGTATATTTGACATTACTCTTATCAATTACAAGTATAGAATTTATATGTAATAAGAAATTATAATGTATAAAAAAAAAAATCCCACAAACATTCAGCCTTACCAGAAAACACAAACACGCACACACTTTGTGTACAGCTGTACTGTACACATCACATAGAACCTTATTTATATTATATCATTATAAAATATTACATATTGCACATTACAAGTAATAAAATGGTAATTTACAAATGTTTTTTAGATATTTAAAACCAAGTGCCTGCAGGTCTATTAAGTACGTGCAATATTTGTTTGCAGTGAGGGCTATCTATCTCTATTCTAATATCCCTTATGATAAACACTATGATACATGAAACATCAAATCACAGGAGCATCAGCTTTCAGGTTCAAATCCTGTAATTTTAGGTCCAATTTGAAACCGCCTGCTGAGTTCCATTCAGATTTGCACGGTGGTGTAACTAATTTCACGAGGCGTTCAGCAGGACAGCTCGACGGAAAGTGTGGGGCCTGAGGAACTGTGCTTGATGTTTGTGGCGCTCTCCATGGAGACGTCAGTGTGGGAACGTCCACGCTGCTCATCCATCGTGTTTGTACCGCTGCGGTTGCGGATGAGGGATGAGTTACTGCCCGTACGAGATCGAGCCAGACGGGTCATACTGACAGAGGGCACTGTGAAAGTGATAAAGGACAGTGAGAACACGATTTTCTTACATATATTATACGTAGCCTATATATATATTTGATAATAGTTCAGTATTGTTGTTAAAATAACGTGTGCTTACTGTAGCCAATCCCCTGGATAAAATATTTGAAAGCTTCTATTAGTTTTTCAGGCTGCAAGAGAACACAAACAAGTAGCCTAGTGTAAATTCGCTTATAACCACTGTAATATCAAATATCTAGATTAAGAATGCAGATTTGAATGCGTGTGTCAATATCAAATATCTATCTATCTATCTATCTATCTATCTATCTATCTATCTATCTATCTATCTATCTATCTATCTATCTATATTAGTAGTAGTAGTATGTATATTCATGATATATACCTGATCAATCTGAGGCAGGCCGCCACAGTCAGCCATCTAGAAAAAAAAGTAAAATATTAAAAATGACACTTCAACCATTACAAACTATGGATGCGCAAAATATCTGTAGCCTACCATATAAGTCAAATTATTTTATCCATATAGCTATTTATCAAAGATATTTTGATTGCAATAGAAATGGCAAGTTCACTGACCTTGAGAAAGGTGGTTGTTGTTGGATTCATTCTAGAGTTGCTGTCAACCTGTGAGGTCAAATATTTAGATAACCATTATGTAATGTTTTGTCTCCAATTTATTTGTAGTATATAGTCAATAATGGGGAATTGTTGCAACCAATCGACCTTAAAGAAATAACTTTTCTCACCACAGCATCCACAGCTGGAGAATTATCACCCACTATTAGCAAAACTGGACACCTGTAATAAAGATATTTAGACAAAATACAACTGTGAGGTCTAATGCACTACTCAAAGTCAGTATGTTTACTGTCGTCAGGTGGGACTTACTGGAGTGTTTGTACATTAACGTTTCCTCCTTGTACCGGTCTCTCGATCCCCAGATCCCGTCGGCTGAGAAAAGACGGAAATATGATTTCAGAGGCTTTCAGTAACTTATTGGTGAATTTCAACTTTTTTCTCTGCTGTATTGCAATATAGATACTGTAAAGTTTATTAAAACAGTCAAACCCAGGAACTGAGTGACTGCAGTGAGTACAGACACAAATTTCATTAGTGATACCTTTTGTAGGACTTGACAAACTGATGCAGGTTGGACTGGTTTACATTGTTTGCGATGAGATGACGGAAGGTTGAGATCAGTTCATGATTATGTATCTCCTCCTACATCAAAACAATCAATACATTGAGAATTAATTTGCATGTATTTATATTCATTATAAGTTAATATTTTTATTATATAGTCAAATTAGTATTTTTTTGTAATATATATTCAACAGTTCTCACCTTTCCAAACAGGTGTGATATTACAGTATCAGGGAGAGCGTGAGTCCAGCTAGTAATCTGTTGAAAATGTCACACTTTAGTGAGGATTTGTGCATTGGAACAAATATATGAGCTCCTTCAAATTAGTTTAATAATCCAATCATTTCAAATCTCATAAGAATGCAAATCTAGCAGTAAGAAACCAGCTTTTATACCTTTTGTGCTGCCCAGTCCATAAAAGCCTCTGCCTGAGCGCTCATATTAATCAGAACAAGACCTTCAACCATGTCTGGGTGTTTTAGCTTTAAGAGACACATGCAAAAAAACAAACAAACAAAAAACAATAATTATGAAAAATTAAAACTGAATATTCACCTCTGGAATGTGGTTGGCACAACAAGCAAGCATGTGATAATAATGAGCAGGATTACACTGCAAGTATCAACATTGCTTTGTAGCAAGAGTTGCAGAACTGTAATCCGTGATATTCAAGGCCATTCAAAATGCATCTGAAAGGAAAAGTGTATAAAACTCACTGCAAAGCGGGCAAGGATGTTGGCTCCAGCACCGACCGCCATTCCAATCACACTCGTCAGACTATAAGGGAAAAAGAGCAAGCATTCAAGCTGGTCTGGATCAAGAGTGCTCATAAGAGCCTCAATAATAAGAGTTAAACATCTAAGATGGGTTTTATACCAGCATTGAAGACTTACCCAAAGTGCTCAAGGACCATAGGGACGGTCTCTGAGAGCTGATCCATCGAAGGGTAGGTATACCTACAACAACAGACAGTGGTTTATTTGTTAGCCTTACACATGTGGAACAATATGGAGGTCAAATACTATGACGGTTAAACAGCACAACAGGTTATTTAGGACTGGTTGACGGCCTTCCAGGCATTAGCGAGGTCATAATCTGTCTGGATGCTGTTTTGGATGGTTGGATTATGGGCAATGGATGTCAGTTACGTTGCTGTAGCAGATGGCAGATCATAAATGTTCTTTACTCCCCTTAGACCCTATAAGTGACATGACCTACATGCTGCCAGTCTGGTGCTTTAGGTTGCAGATTAAAGCGGTCTGTGTTATATTTCCTAAAACAGACCTGCTCCAAATGAGCAGATTTGAAATGGATTTCCTGTCTTAGAAGCTGGGGAAGTTAAACCAAAGCTGTTTTTTTTCTTCTGTTTTTTTCTTTGTTTGACAATGAGAGAGGGAAACCATTCATTTGCTTAAGATTTGAGTTAATTGTATCCCTTCGGATGCTCTGATAGACCTGAAACCATAATCAGGTGGTATAATGAACTCTATACTTACTCTGTGGAGAGTGTGCTGGCACCCTCCTGCTGTCCCGGGGCGTCAACATGGCACACAGCAAAGTGTTGCATGATCTCATGCATGTCTTTTTGATTAAAGAGTGACTCAAAACAGCTCTTATCTGCACAACAAAGAACACAACTGTGGTACTAAGCCTTTTATATTCATACACATTTTTTTCAGTCCATTAAGACAGAATACAGACAAGATGTTATATACAGTTTTAAGAGCACTGGAACTTGCATTGATACTGTTGCTTTAAAACACACACTGAGCACATTTCTCTTGCAGAAAGTCGTACAGACACAGCTTCTGCATAAGGGAGTGAGAAGGTTTAGAGGAGATTCTTACGGTTCAGTCCAATGTCATGGAATGTCAGGATGGTAGGCCGGTTGCCCCTCGAGACACCCTTCATGGTGCAGTGCACCTTACCAAATGAAGTCTCCACATCATCCTCCTGCAAGAGCAAAGTTATGGTTATTTTGCAATGCTTTAGAGTTTTTATTTTATGAAGAGAAAATTCTGATACTCATTCATCTCATTCATTCTCAATTGCAGCAGTCATGCCAGAATATATGGTTAAACATTTTTCAATTCAAGTTTTGACTGACTTGAATTGAGATGAACATATTTATTGCAACATTTCCCTCAGTTCATCAGACAATTTTTTTTTAATATTGCACACCAAAAATCCACCCAATAGTCTTAAATAGCATGTTATTTCTCACAAAAACATCAAAGCACCTTGACTGCATATAGCAAAGCTATACAGACAACAAATATCACCATCAAAACCCCCTTAAAAGCTCAAATAAAACATGCAACATCCTTTGTATCCTCTGTTCTAACACAGTAGGCTATACAACAATAGCAGAAGATCAATAAAATCATATCAGAACTCACAGTGATGTCAATTTCAAAGACGCTGTCCTCAGAGTCCTCCAGTACCATGGTTACAGTTGTGGAAGGTGTATTTGAATAGAGTAGATCCTGTTTTGTTGCTGCCTCAAGCTCTGAGTTGCACAGAATGCACTGAGCTCTGGGTTTATATATCCTTGTTTACAGTGTGGCGTAAACATCCCACTCCCAGCATGCCTTAGTGGTCAGAAGGAGCCAAATTCTTATGGAAAGCTCCACAAATTGGATCAGTAAGTTAAGCAGGACACTGTATCACTGAACACGTCCCACCTCTTTGGTGTTCCCAATTAAGGTACGTAAACATTTGAATGAGACACATGCACAGTTGATGGACCCTGTTAACCTCCATAGTATGGAGGAAAACAAATATTATGGAAGTCAATGGGGTCCATCAACTGTTTGGTTACCCAATTTCTCCAAAATATCTTCTTTTGTGTTCAGCAGAAGAAAGAAATTCATGGTTTGGAACAACCTGAGTGTGAGTAAATGATGACAGATTTTTTGTTTTAAATGTTTGGGTTAACTATCCCTTTAAACTGTTTTGAACTTGAACTGCACAAAACACTTAGATAGTTCTAAGTCACTTAGCACTTCTGTCCAAAAAGCTAAGACAATCTATTTAAAATGCCATTGCAAAGAAAAGAAAGACAGTCAGAGCTCACATCAGGCATGTAGCATTGTCTAGCACTTAAGGAACCTTGATCTCACAGTAATTGATCTAAAGTACTCTGTTTACAGTGGCCATCATCACAGTAACAGCGCTAAGCTCATTTAGCATAATGACAACGTGCAACATGTTTGTGCAGGCGTGAGGCAGTTCGGGGCAGATGGCATTTCTGTGGTCCAGACGTCATTGCTGCTGAGAGCCCCTATACAAGTGTCCCTGTCAAGCACTAGACAGTGGCCTGCAAGCAGTCCTGAAATGGTCTTGGATCAGTGACAAAGCAAGCTGTTTCTTCAGTCCTCATTGTGCCACTTTTACAGAACTGATGGCTACTGTTAATGATTCAGCAAATCTATATGTATGCAGCCAGCACAACTGTTTTCAACACTGATAATAAGAAATGTTTCTTGAGCACTAAATCAGCATATTAGAATGATTTCTGAATGATCATGTGACACTGAAGACTGGAGTAATGATGCTGAAAATTCAATAATATTCAACAAAGTTACAGTTTTCAGTCTATTCTCTTTTTTTTGATGAAATAAATGCAGCCTTGTTGAGAATTAAAGACTTCTTTCAATAACATTTAAAATAAAGGTATAGGCTAATTTGTTAACTGTTATATGCCAGTCATTTAAAGAATGTGATGCAGCCTAATATGATATTTGCTGGAGTGATCTTAGTGCTGCTAGAGAAAGGCAATGCATGTATATTAGTAAAGGGTTAAGAGGAGCCATATGTGATCCTGATCAGTGAAGGGACAGTGTCAGCCCATCTGCCATGAGACAGCTGTTTCATGCTCTGTCTGTACAGCTTGTGATTGTTACTGGCACACCTGATTTTACATTGAAAATGTATTGAAAATACAGAACAACATTTTTATCAAAAACATTTGTTGAAATATTTTATTTGGAATTTCAGTTGAAATTGCACTTTAAAAAAAGTTATTTATGAAAAAACAAAACTTTCAAACAAACAAACAATAAAAAATGTTTTAACAAAACTTGATCTGTTTGGTGTGCTCATCATCATCCATATCGCATGATGCAGAATGATTCTGGGTCTCCTGCATACATTTTCTTCAACAATCACTAAATCAACAATTACAGACTGCATTTAATGAACAGTTGTTTTATACTGATATGTAATTGTTTGCCGATGTTCTCTCAAATACAAAGTTCGGTCATTAAAATCTAGATGGTGCAGGCTGATAGGTCCTTAACTCGATCTGCTTGCAATCTTATCATTCTCTATAGGACACAGCTGATTGGTCAGTGTACACTGAACTCGCTGCTAAACCTTCAAATACTTGGTCAGCATTTGCTATAGCAGTTGCAGCATACTTTCAGAAACCCTCCAGCTTCCCCAGCTCCACCTGTATAGATCTGCTACAGGTGATTCATGTACGTTATATTGTACAGCAGCAGCATGTCTTGCTAACAGCAGCGTGCTGTGTATGTATTTGGCAGTATAGCAAGTCCCGTGCTTACCCTGAAGCAGCAGCAATATCCCATAGCAGCAGCAGCAGCAGCAGATTATTCCGCCAAGACCAAAAATATCAACTTTGTCAAATCCATTACAATGTCAAACAGTCCGAGAGTTGTCATGACAGAGCTCTCATTAATTGCATTCAGGATACTGGAGGAGAGCCAGTGTAAATAAAATGTTTTTTGAGTTTTATTCAAAACATGTTTAGCCTACTAATATAGTTTAACTCAAACAATAGTAGCTATACTATTCCCTATTAGCCTACTGACTAGGTAACAACTGAAGTGGACTATCCATCTGTTGCTTGACATATGTGAGCCTCATCTTTTATTAGGCAATGACCTGCATAAATTCTAAACCAGACAGAGTACTTAACCTATAAGGGGCGATGTAAAAATAAATCTAATGACCTCATTACAGATAGCCTATAATGATGATGAATACCACAATAGGAAAGTACTTTTATTAAATGAATACCTTTGTATATTATTATGCAGGATACCAGAGTAGCTTTTTTTTGTTGTTGTTTAAAATAAATATATATAATATCATTATATACGAAAATATATGTCGATGACATGGTTACAGTGAGTTAAATTTTACAATAAATTTGTTCAATAAATTAGATGAATCACACATTTCATGACCTACTGACACATTTCCATGATGTTGTAGCCTAGCCTAGACTACGCTAGATGGCGCAATATCAGCAGTATTTAATTATTTAGTGATTCGTTCGGAATGAGATTAGAGACAGTGTGTTGTGAATATAAATATGCTTTATTAGTATATTCTAACACATGTCAATCCATATAATAACTGTAACCAAACGAAAATATGAATTTCTATTAACTCTCTTCTCTTCACATGAGTTTAATTGTTTAAACGGTTTAACTCACAGACATGTGTCTTGTATTGTTTGGAATTAATCTTGTTTGTATTAGTACAAATACTGAAATTATTCTAATGTCATTTTTACACAACATTTTCTTCCCTCTCGGTTGCTCTGGGTGACGCTGCGTCTCCATGGTTGCAGTAGGGGAATCTCCGCGCTTGCGTGCGCTCACGCACCCTTACACACACGGATACACACTGAATCACATGGAGCGAGACTGACAAATCTGTGAGTATGAAAAAGCTGTATGAAAATGACCAGAAAGTCGTCTACTAAGACAAAACTATGTGTTTAACAGCTTTGTGAAATCAGGTATGCTCTTGTAATCCGCGCTACTCGTATTTTTGACGGTGGAGAGCGCGCGCTGAGCGAATATTCTTATAGTTTTGGGGCTGTTATAGTCAATAACTTCTCATATATTTCATACATCGCACATATTTGTCAATACCCGACATATTATGCTGTGTATGTTGTTTCTACGCAATGTGGAAAGTTCGTTTGTCAAGATAAGTGGTCGTCTGCTACCGGCGTTTCAGAACAAAAGCGTTGAGGGGCTGTTAGCGTTAGCGCGCTGCTAACGGACTGGAGGTATTTCTTTTACACATCACCCGTTATATTAAGCTTGTGTGTTCATATTAACATTAGTAATTCAGCAGCTCTCAGGTAATACACGTGTCTTTATTCGGTGTTAGAAAGTCAACGCTTTGTGTATGGAATGGGACACAGCTGGACGCCCATGAGCATCCATCCATCGCATAACGATGGATAAGTCAAAGAAATCCTTTAACTTTGAACGTACATGAATATTATTTTGCTAAAGCGGAATGTTGATTAACTCAGTAGCACAATAAAAGCAACAAGTTGTGATCAAGCGCGGGTTGTGCATGTGTGTGGTCTCTTTGTCTGGTATGGTATCTTTCCCTGGGCGCTGAAGTCTGTAAACCTTCACTAATGATCATGCACGTATTATTTGCATATAAGCTGTTATGTTCATTTCACTTGAACGGCCTGATGGTTCAGTTCTGGATATTTGCGATTTGTGTTCTCAGGAAGAGATGTTCCCAGATTAAAGAGCTCTCTTGTACCAGGTTATCTCAAGTTCATGTTTCAGTATTTCTTCACAGCTGTAGCTGACTGTTTCTGTTAAACGCTGCTAGAAGAAGTGGATATAAAGCTGTCGTTGGCGAGATGTGATCTGTGTGAACCATTAGCTCAAGTATTAAAGATTTCTATAATTTTGTTGTTGACTTTGGCACAGAAGGAGCATTTCGGGTACTTTTGCTTTTTGGTTTATCTATGACTTAAAGGGATAGCCTAGTTCACCCAAAAATGAAAATTCTCTCATCATTTACTCACCCTCAAGTTGTTTCAAACCTGTATGAATTTCTTTTTTTTCTGCTGAACACAAAAGAAGATATTTTGAAAAATGTCGGTAACCAAACAGTTGATGGACCCCATTGACTTCCATAGTAGGAAAAAAAAAATACTATGGGTCCATCAACTGTTTGGTTACCGACATTTTTCAAAATATCTTCTTTTGTGTTCAGCAGAAAAAAAAGAAATTTACAGGTTTGTATACAGGATACAGGTTTGAAACAACGTGAGGGTGAGTAAATGATGACAGAATTTTCATTTTTGGGTGAACTATCCCTTTAAGTTGCTGTAAAACCGTATACAAGCGTGTAAATGTATACAAGACATTTGAGTGCATCAGTTGGCATCCTTTCAGTGTGGAAAAGTAAAAAAAAAAAAAATCTGTTTACATGTCCCAAACTCCATCTAAAACTTATTTTAAATAACATTTATTTTATTATAGGTTTTAAACATGCAGTATTTAGGATTTCTCTCCCTTATGTAGTTCCTTTTGCGGAACTCAGAACAGTTTTGGAGACCACTGACTTCCATTGCATGGATAAAAACATGGAGATGTTTTTCAAGATATCTTTAATGTTCCACAGTAGAAAGAACGTCATACAGATTTGGAGCGGCCTGAGGTTAAGTCAATGATGACAGTGTCATTTTTGGGTAAACTATCTCTTTAAAATGAGAGTGAAGATGAAAGATGATTAAAAATGGTGATAAACTGTAGTTCCCAATTAGGGGATAAGATATGTTTTCCCCTTGTACTATGTTAACCTGAAATCTTGTTAAACGAATTATGCATTAGCTATTCATTTAATAGTCTTTTAAGCAACTTACAAATGTGGAAAAAGAATACAAACACAAGCAAAATTCTTTAAACATTAAAACTGGCTTGCGAACACAATTTCTGTACTTGTGTGTGAAGGAGATAGTCATGATAAAGACGTTCCTGCCACTTCTAGTGAAGTGAGAAATTCGCAGAAAAGGTCAACTCGTGGGTTTGGTATTTAGCTGCAGGTGATATATAAAGGCTGTCTGTGAGTTCTCCTTTGAGTCTAGATTTAGTTTTAAATAACTTTATGGTATGATCCGATCCTTTGAACCTGCAAGTGAGCTTGCTATTCCTATGGTGTTCATTTGTTTTGCTACCATTATCTCTACCTGTTCATCTAAGCAAGCAATCATTGTGCCCCAACACAACCTCTCTGCTGCAGTTGGAAAAGCCCTATAGGTGCAAGCAAGAAGGGTAAGCCCACCTCTAATCAGCCAGGCAGGAAGAGTTTAGCCTGGGATGGGTTTCCTCCTACCTGCCGTGCACTCCAAGCAGCAGGTCACCAAACCGCCCTGTTATAATGGAATGTTGGAAGAGTTTTACTTGGCTCTGTACACTGAAGTTTAACCACTGACGTAAGCTGCCACCATGGGGCAAGGGGTGGCTTCCTCCACGGCAAGTGAGTTACTCCCCTTTTATTAGGAAAAAGTGAGCAAAGTTGGAAGCTTTGTAAGAAATGTAGAGATTATAAAGGGGTGGGGGTGTTAATGTTTTCTTTGATTTAACTTTTTTTTCTCTATTTATGTTTCCCATTATTTTAGCACCACCTCTGCCTCCCTGTCTGTTTTCCATTTCAACACAGATGCTATAGGCTAGTTTGTGTTTTTTTTTTATTAGAGGGTTACTTCTGTTATTCAACCCGAAACGCAGTGGGTCTAATCAAAGCAAGCTCCTTCATTCGAGGAAAGTCGGCCCCCAAGGGTATGTGACATTTACCCAGCATGCATTTACTGAAGCCTGCTGCTGGGAATTCCTCCCTGAGAACAAAGTCGCGCGGGACCGGAGTCTTAGGCTACGTTCACACTGCAGGCTGAAACGACCCAATTCCGATTTTTTTGCCCCTATGCGACCTGTATCTGATCTTTTCATGACAGTCTGAACGACACAGATCCGATCTTTTCAAATGCGACCCAGGCCACTTGGGTATGTGGTCCCAAATCCGATACATATCCGATCTTTTCAAATGCGACTTCAGTCTGAACGGCCAGGTCGCATTTATCCGACCCGCACGTCATTGATACGCGAAAAACGTCATAATCCTGCGTTGAAGTAGTCGTCGGTTTGAAAACGGACTGCATATTCGTCGAGCTGAGGTAAATCTGCCGAACGGGTCGACCTCGACGAGCCCGTTAATAAAAAATAAATAAATAAAAAAAGCCCACGGCCATTATATACGTTATGTTAACTTATTTGTGCTGAATCTGATATTAGATAGGTCAGCGGCTGCTGTCTGGCTCTTGTGTAACGGTCGCTGCGCGCTAGTGTGTGTGTGTGTGTGTGAGAGAGAGAATCACAGTTAAAGTTTAGCTACTTCCGCAAACAAAAAGTGACGTCGTTGACCGTTGAGTACTCTTCTGCGCATGCGAGTCACTTCTGAGTCATTTCACGTTCACACAGGAGATCACAAAAGGTCGCATTTAATTGGAAATGTGAACGGCCTTGCAAAAAAAGCGATTTTTTTCAAAAAATCGGAATTGAGCATTAAGCCCTGCAGTGTGAACGTAGCCTTAGAAACCTGTTACTCACTGCTGCATAATTCTAGTAGTTTCATAGAAGAAATAAGCCGCAGGACTCCACCACTGCAATTCTGCCTGTCAATCAGAGTGGCTTCATCTGACTTTACCGGAGCCTGATAGTTTCTGGCTGTCTGACAACCACATAAAGAGGCGAAAAAGGGGAGAAAGTAGTGGAGGTTTCAGAAGTGCACTGTTGCCAAATAAAGGGTTATGCTGCGATTCCCAAAGGAACAGTTGTCCCCGTTCTCTTAAACTGGCATTTAAGGTCACTCTTTGGGTTCAGAAAGCACAATACAGTCATGGCTAGTGGTGTATACATACACACACACATTGAGCACATTATTGTAATAGGAACCTTTTTACTGTATTGTGAATAAGGTGTTTTCAGTGATTGGATAACAATCGGATTGGACTTGACTTCCTTAAATGCTGGTGTAAGAGAATCCATTGCGATCAGAGTGTGTTCAAATCACTGAAACCACATTCAGAGGGGGTACAGGATGCATTTTGACTACATTGAAATCATTATCCATCAGTTATTTCAATTAATTCGTTATAAAATCTGTAAGTGGCCATTTTTTTGCAAGTAGTTTTTCAGATCCTGTGTGAAGTGCAAATGCCATCCAGCTAAAGAATATCCTTATGCAAATGCTTTAACATCTGGTGTAAAGGACCCTTAGATGTGGGTCCATTTGATTCCCTCATTTCTGACATGAAAATTTGATGTAAAAAAAAAAAAAGATCTCAGAAAGATGTTAAAAACAATATTTGAGAAGTAGGTCACACTGGCAGCATCATGGTAAACAAGTTTATCTACTGTATATGTTATATTTGTTGCTACAAAGGATGGAGAGAACAGATGGCAGCTTTGGGCATTTGGTTTTTACCTCATTGGCTTCAGAGTATCTTTTGTGTACATTAACATTTAAACGTTTAGTGTCAGTGAGATTTTATATATATATATATAGAGACGAGACATTTTTCTTAAGCAAGATAATGATTTCTGAAGGACCATGTGACACTGAAGACTGGAGTAATGATGCTGAAAATTCTGGATTTAAAATATTTAAATTAGGGAAGTTATTTTAAAGAGTTCTTACCTATCTACCCCAACATTTTTGTGTATTTATATTTATGAAAGACGTCATATATTAGCTGCCTGTGTGTATTTATGCCATGCTCAAGATGTCTTGAGACATTAAATGTATAGATATTAATTAGTTAGGCCTATACCCTGTTGCTTTCTTAATGAGATCTCTCCATAATTATCCCGCTGCTGGTGCTGTGCTGGAGATCTGGAGACTGTGTGTGGCTGCATGTGTTTGGGGTAGTTGAGGGGAAAAGGGCGATGAGTGCCTCACAGGGAGATAGAGACACGGTGGTCAAAAAGTCAAAAAGAGAGAGTAGAACAAACTTGATAGAGAGCGAGAGAGAGAGATGGAGCACAAGCTGGTGTCTGAGCAGTCCCGGGGGATTCCTTGTGGCCAGTGTACAGAGACACAATGAAGGGAAATGCTTCCTGTGGGGATCCCATAGAGTTCTGCTACAACCGTATCTTTCTTATGTGGGAATAAAAAAACAAACAGTGGCCTACAGGGCAGTAGGGAAGCCCCTGATCTCCAATATATAAACTATAGTTTTCATGTGTTGGGGGATTTTGAGGTGATGCAATATCATGAGAGATATCCCAGGGTACTGAGAATCCTCTCCACAGTTTTACTTCTCATGCAGTTTTCACAGGAACATGCATGTCATGCATGTTGGACAGTTGATTGTAGTAAACACAAAGTACTTTAACGTCATCCTGTGCTCATATTCAAATTGTTTAGATATGAATCAATCTGAAATCTAAACAAGTATCTGATTATGCACCAGCAGCTGTGGCCAAAAGACTGTCCTGGAACCATGGTGACCCCTGAGAGAGCCAGTGTTTATACTGCTCCATCCAGAGTGTATTGATGCACGTAGACCTGTCATGTGAATTAGTGTGTGAGTCTTTAGAGTGTGAGGATGTGTGATTTTATTTTGATTTTATTTTTTCATGAACAGGTAAACACATTTTTTGAGTCATTTGAAACCATTCTTTTTAGTGAATCAAAAACATACAGCGTGATCAGTGTAGTCTGAGCCCTAAACGTATAACTCTTATGAACCAGTTATTTTTATATCATATATCTAAACATATTATTATATTTATAAACACAAATCTGAATCCTGGTGTTTAAATGCAGCAAGTCCTGATAGCAGGTCCTGACCTTTTGGTGTGCGATCTTGATCTTTCTCCGTTGGCGGCAGATGTGAGACTATCTCGGGTGGGTCTGGTGTCTTTCACGCAGGTCTGGAGTAAGAGTGATGGTGTGAAATGTTTCAGTACAGGCTGAGTGGCAGTAGACAGATGGGGCTGTCACTGGACTCTTGCTCTCAGAAGGAGATGGGCCCGGAGAAGTAGGACGTTTTCTTAAAGGCATACCCAAAGGGGCTCGTTAAGACCCATCTGGAAGATTAAAGTTATTTCTATTATCCTTGGGAGAGTCCATGAGAACATCCAGTGATTTCCCAGAGACATGCAGTGATTGACAGGTGTGCCAAATGGGTTTGAGTGTTGTTTGACTTGGGTATTGCTTTTAATGTAGGTAGATGTGGCAGGCATCAATAATAAAGATGGTCCCCTGATCTAGGCCCGGGCCAATCAGTGTGAGACTAGTAGACAGAACAGTCACTTTCTTAGTCAAGCCAGTGCTGTGTTAACTGAATCTTCCAGTCATTAATCTTGTCTTGTACAAGTGTTTGTCTTGTAAACTGAAACGCTTTTTTTTATTTTGATAAATGCTACAAATTTAGTATTGTTGCAAATTGTGTAACATTTTCTAGCTGCTAATCTTGCAGATTATTATATTAAAATCTATGGTTTTAGATTTTGTTATATATGCCATTGCAAAATATCATTTTTATGTTTATAACATTTTGTGTTTTAGACAATAACAGAGCTCCTACATAAAATGGTAGAGGAAAAATTATAATAAATGCAAATATTTTACATTACGCCAAGAATCTTTACATTCCTTTCAGAGAAGTTTATCTGGATCACAAAACATTGAAATTGTTATTTTTTTCTTCCCATCTCAAAAATAACCCTTATTGCAAAAACTGGTCTCCCTTGACTTCACTGGGTGAGCTACAGTTTACATTTAGAAACTGGACAAAGAAATTCCCAGGCATAATGCCATTGATGAAGTGGCTTCCATTCCAAGTGTTTACATGCTTTGAACGCCACTAATTGTATGGCACACTGATGCTGAGGGTTTTGAATGAGGCCTGGTCATTTGTATACCAAAAGCACCTGTCCAATCGCAGACTAGACAAATATCTCATTAAGTGTTAATTTCAAAGGTTCTTTATTTTGTTTTGTTTCATGGCATGTTGTTCTCTGAAAGTAATAATATGTTTGTGACCATTTGCAATCTGTATACAGCGTTGGGGTGTGAATCGTCACTGGTCTCGCGATTCAATTCGATAACAATTGTCAACGATTCGATTCGATATCACAATGTGTTGCATCCGCACTTTTCTTACTGCACATGCCTACATTTTCGTCAATGAATACAAACAGTCAGATATATGAACTCCCTTTTTATTTGATCTGCTCCAAGAATGTACACTTCCTGAATTTAGCAAACATCAAACACAACTTAAGTCTGAACACAGCAGACGACAGGACCATTTAGAACAAGCACTAGTAAATACTAAAAGCGCATGAAACGGTCAAGTGTACTTAAGTTACAATAACGCTCGCACTCGACTCACGCACACACACTCACACGCACACTCAAGCTCACACGCTGTACATTTTTAAATAGTGGGTGCATTTTTTTTTTATTGCTCACTTTTGTGTTTCGCCTCCCTCCGCCTTTTTACTCTAGCGTGAGAATCGTGTATGTGACGAATGACGTCAGAGGCTACAATCGATTATGTTCTAGTACTGCACCGATGCAGAATCGTACACATTTCGATGCAACGATTAACTTCAACACCCCTAATACAGCGTTTGTTCTCCTATATATAAATTCTATCTCAGTTGCAGGGTTGAACACCAGGCGTGGAGGAATCTTCATGGAGACTTTGCTTAAATGTGGTCTGCCAGCTGGAAAAGAGTCGAGTTTCGATAGGTGGTGACCAGGGAGCCTCCTAAGCATGCACGTACGTGCTGTATCTGTCTCTGTTTTTCCTCCCCCCATCCCATGAACCCACACGCACAAGAAATGAAAGGAAAGCTTAAGGGAAGGTGAGATGCATTGCAACACTGTGTGGCCCAAGTTTTAAGAATCAATTTTTTGCCTGACCCTTATAAAGCTTTGTAAAAGTGATGTATTTGCTACATTCTTGAGAACTTATCTAGCCTTTTCTTTCTGGAGAAAATTACCTGTTCTAGAACTTGCTTGGAATGATCTGATTTGTGTTTGAATGGGTCATGTGACTGGAAAGGAGATGATGATCTCAGTGTTCTTATAGGGATTATGGCACTGCTCATAACTCTCTTCTGTTATGAGGGACACTGGGTCCTGCAGGTCAGAAGGGATAAGGATAAAACCCCAGATCTCTTGTGACATCACAGATATGTTGCTATAGAGAACAAACACCAATACATAGGCACAAATCGTTTGTTGTCTACAAAGCATTTTAATGAAATTAACGGAAATTGTCCTCTGAAATCCAGTGGATGTTATTGATGATTCTCTGGACATTGCCTTGTGAAGTTGAGAAGTTTTTCAAATCTCCAATCTTTGACCAACAACCCTCCAGTTGTAGTTACAAACCATCACATCTTGGAAACACCCCTCCTCAGATATTTTCATATTTGAATGAGAGGAACCTGTTTGTTTTTTTATCTTAGTCAAAATCTAAGTTTGTATTCTCTGGTTTAGAATGGCACCCATTGAATAATCTTAGAATGCAATTTCTAATTTTGTGGAGATTTTGTCAGTATAAGTTTGCCTTTGTCTTAAAATGCTGTAATTGAGTTTTACATCCAGCTCTCCATGGTGTTTCGTTAATACCATATGCTTGCATTATGTCTCCTGGAAATCAAAGCATTGAGCCCAATTCATGTGGTATTGTTTTGCCCCTTAAGCGTTTCCTTATGTGTATCTTACGCCTGATAACAAATTGCACACCACACTAACATGCAGAGCAACGTGTGCATATGTGCACATGTTTAAGACTCATCAATATCAGAGTAAAAATTTAGACACATCATATGTTTAAGTTCAACTCTGACTGCAGATTTGGATAGCAAAAAAAACATTTCAACCAAAAGAGAATATAACATCACATATTGTCCTCTTTGCTTAAAACAAATGCAAACTTTGAATATGCATGATTTGGACTGTTGCAGGAAGGTGGAGTTACTTCTTAAGATTCTGAAGTAATTTTGCATGCTCAAAGCCTATCACGAATGCACTTTATTATAGGAAAATGAACCAGCCCATGTCCTTCCAGTTTTGTTTCTTGCTTTAACCAGCATGTTTGTTTTGGTCATGGTGACCTTATCCCAGCGCACCGTGGTCTTTGCGTGCTGTTAAAGGTAATAGATGTCACTCATCTTTACAACCTGCAGCTTTTAAAATAAGTACACTAAGGTTCTCACTAGGTGTTCATGTATCTCAATTGGCAGAGCGTGATGCTTGCCACGGTCATGAATTAGAGGGAACACTTTGAATGTGTATCTTAATGCACTGCTTTGAATAAAAGTGTCTGCAAATAAATCATGCAAATGTCGCCTAAATGTTCTTTATAAGCGAACTACCTTGTAGCTATTGAGGGAAAAAAGTTGACCAGACAAATGTCGATATTAAAATTATATTAGCGAATTCTGTTTTGGCTGCGCTATTTAGGGTTGAGTCACTATGTTGGAGGCACATTTTAGCTTTGATTGCTCATCTTATTTTATACAAATCACCTCTGCCCTAGGACATCTTTGAAGGAATGTGACGCTGGTTGTCAGTTTGCCAAACACAAGAGAAAAAGTTTGATATTGCATTGCAAAGGTCAGATTTTGTCATTTGCCGTTTGTTTTTGAATGTCATAGACTTACACCAGATGTTTAGTGTTATGAAAAACCATCTGTACGTGGCTAAAAAGTAAATAACAATGTTGCATCATGAGGTGATCCTCTTCAAAATGTTGTTTTAAGTAGTTGAGTAAATTATTGGTATGGCACCTGGTATCTGAGCTCTTAGGAATCTGTGCTCAGATGTCCAACCTTATAAAGTTACATGGCATTGAAATGTGTGTACGATTAATTATTTTTCACAGCTAATTATTTAATCCAGTTGTAAAATGCGAGACCTTTCTCTTTCTGGGTAGCTGTTTCCGGGTAGCATATGCTCATGTTTCAAAACAAGTTCCCAGTTATCTTTAACTCCTGACCCTCTTCATTTCGGATCGGACTAAATTTAATAGGTGACAGCTGGCAGAGGTATATTTAGAACACAGGTGGCCATGAGAGCCTTAGTGCCCTGCAGTTCCTCTCCAGTCAAGTGCAGAACAAAGCCAGCCCAGTCCTCAACTCACATTCTCCCGTCAAATACAGGTTCAGTCGCGCCAACAGGAAAACACCTGCAGATCTGTTCATTGAACTAACACCTCCTGTACTCTTCAAGTAGTTGCCCTGTCATTTAAATCATTTTTCAAATGTTTATAACCCCATCTCTGTCCTAAAGGAATCCTAAAATATATTGAGTGTGGGAGTGTTAATGTCTCTGGTAATTTTGGATAATTATGCAATCTTAAACAGCTTTAAAAAAATCGTATTGAAATTTCCACAAGGCAAGACTAATGATGAACCTCCACAGTCGAGAAAGTGTGTTGATGCTGCCAGTGTGGCATTTGCTGGCCATTGGCATTAGTGGAGCGTGCCAGGGGAGCCCTTGCACAGGGGTTACTTGAGCACAGCTGAGTGGGGAAGAGGGGAAGTTTTCCATATCACATCTTACCTTCAATAAATGTTGACCTCATTTAGCAGCTAATGTTCCAGAAGTTTCCTGAAAACTCAAGTTAAATAGAACCCTGATATTTCTAGTAAATCTGAGACTTATTGTTCCTCTTTTAATTAGTGTAGTTTGTATAAAATAATTGGCTCAGAGTGCTGGAACACTTAGTATTTGATAAATATCGGTTTAGTTTAATTCAGGTTAAGGACAGCCTGCTGGGTAAACAATCGGTGGAGGATTCTAGAGCGCTATATTTTCCAGATTGTTCACTGCTGCTGTGATTTGAGCTTATCTACATGGATAATACCCTATAGGCCCAGGCCATAGCCTGTGGAAATGGCACCCATTCATTAAAAAAAGAAAGGTTCCAGGCTGTGAATTTAAATTTTAAGCAAGTTTAATTTATAATATTATCATATTTGTATAATTTTAGGTGTGTAGACATTTAGTACTTTTTTAAAATAATTGTATTTTGTTATTATTTTTATTTTGTTATTTCTGTTTAGTGCCAGAAAACGTATTTTAAATCATTTCGGAATGTTTAATTCCAGCATAATGTTTTTTAATCATAACAGAATTAATTTGTTTTTAATCATTCTAATATTAATATATTTTCTAATATTTAATTCAAGAATTAATCTTTTTTTATTATTATTAAAAATGGCTTAATTCCAGAATTAATATTTTTTTTAATCATTCCAAAATGTTAAACTCCCAAATGAATTATTTTTTAAATTGTTCTAGAATGTTAAATGTGCTGCCTTAGCTTTGACAGTATTCATTACAGCATATTCATAGTGCCTTATTATTGCTTAAATAGATTTCTGTATGATTTTTTTCACTCTGATTCTAGTCTGCACTTTCTGATATGACGAGAGTTCTGGCCCAGATGAGTCATGCATTGTGTTTGTTGTTTGATTACTTGGAACACTTGCCCTTGATGAGGTCATTTGTATTTAATCCTTCAATTAATTGGCCTTTTTGAAGTCAAGCCAGGACTTCTGGGAAAGAAGACTTTGCTGGGTGCCTATTGTGTAAACCTGTTTACAAACAAGCCTTGTTGATCACAAAGTCTGGTTAATTCAGAAGCTATGAGGTTCAGTCGGTATTTCTTAATTAGTAGGGGTGGGAAGCTTTTGGTACCTCATGATTCAAATCGATTCTTGGGGTCAAGATTCGATTAAAAATAGATTCTCGATTTTGAATAAAATTTGGATTCGATATATGCATAGATTTGATTGTAGTGTACTGTTTTGTGTTTTCTTATTTGACTGCGGTAGACAAATTAATAGGTCTAGAAGAAAATTTTTTTTGAATTAATTGTAAACCTTGAAATTTATTTAGTGTTTCTTCTCATTTTTGTCAACCCAATATTATAAAACAAATGCCATTTAAGCTGACTGCAGTAACTGGCATTTTTCTGACAAATAGCTTAGAAAAACTAAATAGGACATAAATAAAATTCCTTGATACAAAAATAAAAAAAATTTTGCTAATATAAAACTGGAAAATAAAATTAAAATAAGTAAACAATAGGACAAATACAGTAGAATTTTTTTTACAAATTAAATAAACTAAGTTTTTCAGGTACAGTAGCCTAGTTTTATTTAACATGTCTTAAGAAATACTACAGAAATTGAATAATCAAATGTAAAAATAAAATACTGTCTTCACTGTATGAATCAAATATAAATTGATTCATAATAAAGATACAAAAGTGATTCAGTTTTTTTAAGGATTAACAATGAAATGGATAGCAACAGTTTATTATGCTGCTGTCTCTTTAAGAACACATGCACGCATCTAATATAATATTACACATCTGATTTGCTCCCAACTGTTTACGTTCACATAGGATATAACAGACTGTGTTCGTGTGAATACTCCACACGATGTGCATTTTGACATAACTCTGTTTATTTGACCATTTAAGAGCAGTAAGCTGTAAAAGGAACTGAATTCGGGATCGCATGCATCTGACAGGCGGCATCTGTTCTGTGCAGCGCAAGCACCACATTGAGTCCTTTTTCACAGCTTATTGTGATTAATAACACTCTAACTTGTCAATAACTTTTAGTACAGCGAAGTTTAAGAAATGTACAACTTTAGAATATCGATTTTTGAAATTTGTGAATCGATGCAAATTGGCAGAAGATAGCATCCCCCCCCCCCCAAACACATGATGTGGGGACCCTATTGGAATTTATTGGACCCCGTTTATTTAGTTTGTTTCCCTTTTTCTCTGCCCATGTTTTGTCTTCTAAACTTCTCTTTAGCTAGACACATAAATGCTGATGGCATCTTGAAAACTAAAAAGGAACAAAAATTACCTAGCAAAATAAAGCACTACTGTCAACAGTAAAGATTAGTGAACATACATAGGTTGGAGTGACTATATTTACCTCAGAGCCAACAGATCACCTGAAAACATACTGCACTACTGGGCAGAGAGACCTATACAACCTTACAGCTTTACGTAAAAGGATTTGGCTCAAGATGTGCTAAGCCCTCAACAAGAGTAGCAGGGTAACTATAGTGCTGGCAGTCTGTCTGTTTTCTTATCTGTTAAGTCCTACATGATGTGATTTACGTGGTTTAGGCATCAAAATGGTAATAATTTAATTCGTTACATTTATATAGCGCTTTTCTGGGTACTTCTGGGTACTTCAAAGCGCTTTACATGGAAGGGGGAATCTTCTCAAACACCACCAATATGCAGCATCCACCTGGATGATGCGACGGCAGCCATATTGCGCCAAAACGCCCACCACACACCAGCTTACTGGTGGAGAGGAGACAGTGATGAAGCCAATCAGTATATGGGGATGGGGATGATTAGGAGGCCATGATGGACAGTCATTTGTAATGACCACAGAGAGTCAGGACCTCGGTTTAACGTCTCATCCGAAGAACGGGATTTCAGTGATAACCTCATGAAGAAATAAGTGGCTGTCTAATTTTGTGGTTTCCTCTCCACTCTTGAGCAAATATGTTGCTATCTGTGTAGGACCTGTTTCTGTAGAACCTGTTTCTTTCAACTGTATGAATTCCGCCATTTTTTCCCCTATCAAAATATAGCCTAACCTATATAGAGACCTTATATTTAAAGGGACAGTTCACCTAAAAATGACAATTCTGTAATTTACTCATCCTCATGTCGTGACTTCTGTGGAACACAAAAGTTTATTTTGAAGAATGTTTTTTTTAAAACTTTTTATATTTATTTTTTTATATCATCTTTTGTGTTCCACAAAATAAAGTCAGTCATTTGGTTTTGGAATGACATGAGGGTGAGTAGATTATGACATTTGAATTTTTGGGTGAATTATTCATTGAAGGCTGCCATTTATATATTCTTTCCTCAGTCATGTTGTGAAAATATTATTAAATTAACAGGGCCGGACATGGAAGTATGTGAGTTTTAAACTGCTTACAGTCAAGTTAACTCAGGAGTAGTTTCCTTACACTCTTGTTGCGGCAGGGAATGAAGTGTGTATAATACCTCAAAGCCTATGGCAAAACATAAACAAGACGTGTGTACGGGGTTATACCTATTAGGTTCATTGGCCGTGCTATTTTTAATATTGTGATGGAAAGAAGGAGAGGTGGGGGGTGGACCTGTTCACTGCTCCTCCTAAGAGCATTACGAGTGCGTTTGTTTGTGACATTAGCAGAGTGTGCTGTCACTGTCATATGGCAAGCCAAGGCAGCCTCGACTGGTTTAGAACAGAGACGGTTATTACGGATTGCAACTGTTCACTCTCCACTGTTCCCACCAGAGCCCTGGTCTTAATCCTGAGCAGAACGCAGCCTGTCACAGAGGTAAGGGGGAAACAACTCTCACGAGTCACGGGGGAGATCAGACAGAACCGTTCCGCATGATTTTCTCACGCGTGTTATTGGGGAAAAGACGTGTTACTGAGGTTTCTTGGTGTTTTACTTCTTTCTCTTTTGAACTCGTTTGTGATTCTTTTTTCATGTGTATATGAATTTTAGATGGTTGTTCTGTCTTTAAAATGTTCTGTGTTATTGTTTGAGAAGTTGGCATAGGTGAGCGCTGTCAAACCCTCTGCTGTTTATTGTGTGTAATTCTGAGTTAGTGTTCTGTCACTCTGTTTGATTTTTAATGAGATCTTTCACCCAAAATTGTCATCATATACTCACCCTCATGCATGTTTGATTTGATTTCTTCCGTGAAACACAAAATATTATGTTAAAAGACTTCAGACATTTATTGAATTTTTTTAAAAACATTTAAATAAAAAGTGAATAGTGCCGAGACATTTTGAATAAATGATAATGATTTAAATTAAATATATACATGATCATAATTTGTGATTTACAAATATATATTTATTTTAGTTAACTATTTGTCCATTTAAATCCTAAATCCATAACCTTAAATGTATTTCTTTTTTGCTTTATTCGCCTTTGTCTAAAGACTTGTTTCTACATTTTCCTTGAAACCTTTCTTCAAATGTGCCAGATTCTGGAAATTCGATGGCTTTGTCTGATGTATTAAATATCATCATAATTTGATTTAGGAACATATTTGTGTTATTTTAACCTATTTGTCCATTTAAATATCCTGGACCGTTGCTTTATTTAACTTCTATATTTACATAATTTACATTTTTTATTTTTACAATTATCATTTATTCTTTGAAACTTGTTTTTAAGTTGCCAAAGAACTTTAAGAGTATTATATTATATTATATTATATTATATTATATTATATTATATTATATTATATTATATTATATTATATTATATTATATTATATTATATTATATTATATTCACAACAGTTCTTTAACCCTAATTGATGTAATGTGTAGATTTTCATTTCTTAATGAAATCATTTTCACACATGAATTGGCACCTCTGTGTCCAGACCTTAAATTAAATGAAAGTCCTTGGGATGTGCTGGAGTAGACTTTACAGAGTGCTTGACTCTTGCATTGTCAATACAAAATCTTGACCAAAATTTGTTGCACCTCTTGATGAAAATAAATGTTGTGATGTTATTTCCATCAAGAGGTGCATCAACTATTTGGTCAAGATTGTGTATTGACAATGCAAGAGTACGGTGTATTATATTATACTATATTGGCGTACTTTTTATTTTTATTGTAAATATACATACAGATAACTGGAGTAGCCAAGGCGAGGTGAGTGACGTTATCAAGAACACTGCTGTACCATTTGCAGAATCACCGAACTGGCGTCCTCCTGTCCTCTAGAGTTTGTACTCCTGAGTCGAACTTGGCAAGTCTGAACTACCAAGGACACAAAACCGAACTTTGCGTACTTTGTATTGAGAAACACCCTAGTTTTGGGTTGGTGCATGGTTCGTCTCTTTGGATTGGAGTGTGGATCGCCTTTGACTGTATTCGTTGTCCGACTGTATACGTGATGGTTCGGGACGAATACATGTACCGTGACACCCCTATTAAATTATACGTATGGATTGGTATGTAATTGACTCTAAAATGTGTTAATTTTTCTTTCTGTCTTTTTCTCTTAACAGCTTTCTTCTCCAGCTTCTTGTTTGTTAATGGAGTTCCGGCAGGGCAGCGGTGATTACTGCCACGCCCAACATCGCAACGCATGATCACGGGTGGATACGCCCGGAATCTGTCCCTGAATGTCCAGAGAAACGCCTTCTCTGCTCTTCTCTTGCTGGTCTTTCTGACTGACCACTTTGTTGTGCGCCAAATGGGTTAACTGGCATCGCGGCACCTGGCATTTAGCTACCGGACACTTTTCCACCTGTCTAGTTGCCAGAGTATCAGGAGGAAGAAGCCAATTTGTTTGAAGAGGAAGACTCTTGTGGCCTCTAACTTCCCAGAAAGGCAGCTTTAAATTTTATATACTGATTAGTATTGATTTATCACGGAGGATTCTACAATTCCCGGACACCTTCACTGTGATCTGCTGTAGCACTGCTCTAGGGCAGAGTAGTGCCGTACTGTGAGTGGAGCTCTGTGGATTCTGGCCCGAACTGGGTGCTGTGTTTACTGTAGAGTGGAGGGACACCAGCATGACCAAGATGAACCGTCCGGCTCCTGTCGAGGTCTGCTACAAAAACATGCGCTTCCTTATCACGCACAACCCAACCAATGCAACGTTAAGCAGCTTCATTGAGGTGAGAGACCATTCAAACATATGCAACAGATCATTTTAAGATATGAAAGATCATAAACATTCTTCTCTGAAAGAGTCACTAATTACTGTGATGTGACATTCATTGCTGCAGATAAATGGACAGCAAGCAAGAACAAATGAAAAACATTTGTTCGAAATCCTAAATGTACTCTGTTGAGTCCCTCAAAACTCAAAACGCTTGTTTCCTCAGGATCTGAAGAAGTATGGGGCAACAACAGTAGTGCGTGTGTGTGAAATCACCTATGATAAGACACCGCTGGAAAAGGATGGAATTACTGTCATGGTGAGATATATTTCTGTCATACTACAAATAAGTGTCTACTGTAAAGTATTTTTTAAAAGTAAATTTTTCTTTGCCGCCTCCTATGCAGTCCTTTTATTTTTATTTTTGAAATCTTAGACATGGGTTTTGAGTAATGTTAAAAATAGATTGATAGACTGATAATCACCAATATTTATTTTATATTCATGCTTTTCTACACTGTCCTTGATTCCTTAATAGATCTACCGATAAATGCCAAAATCTTGTTCCAAATGAACTTTTGGAAACATTCCACTTTGTCCTAAGTGACTGAAAATTATTATTATTTATTTGTAATTTAAATAATTTTGTCAGAGCAGAAATAAAACCAGTTATCGGATACTTACATTAAAATAATTAATATCTGAATGTATCATAAAAATCTATCGGTCAAACTCTAGTTAAAATGATTGTATTGTGTTAGTTAGAAACTATAGATTGACTATGTAATTGACTCTCTCAGTGTAATACTAGCACTGATCATTCTCTTAGCTTTTCTGCCTTTTGTTTTTAGATGCATTTTCATCTTGCACCTTCTGTACTAGAACATGAGTGTGTGAATGTGTCTGATGCACACACACTCACTGTCACCTGAATGTAATAATCCTGTACAGTTTCCTGATCATGAGTGTGTCACTCCATGCCGTCCGTACTTTAATTAACACTTCTGCTTTACTGCAGTGATGCTTCTGTAATTAGTGGTACTCTAATGAAGGTTATTGGCTTCCTCTGACATCAAGTAAAGACTGTCTGAATTCATATGTAGAATGAGGTTTGTTCTGATCAGCAGAAACCACATCTAACACAGCCCTGAAGCGCTTCTATATTTCTGGAATACTCATGCTGTACGAATTGGCTGCCCAGTCATGTGATATGATGTCAAGTGGAGTGAGATGAGGTTGCTTTTTTGTCTGGTGCTCCGAAGGGAGCTCTGCATTTGAGGATACAATCCTATAACGTTCTGCCAAACATCATATCTTTCTCTGCCTTCACCTTTTTTTTTTTAAACTACTTGAATCCAACATCCACATGTGTTTTCAGTTTGGCTCGTCAACATTTCCCCGTTACCATGGCAGCCGGAGGGGAGCTTGATCTATCTCCATCTGAGCTTTTTATTAAGACTCATACACCCTTGTGCCCTTTTACTCTGTTGAACTTCTCATTAAATGATAAGACGTATACATGATGCTACATATTTAACTTTGGCTTCTAGAAGAATTCTAGAAATGTAGCTGTCTTAGCCTCCTAGATTGACCTGAGGTCATAGTGAATTTATCTAGCATTCTGGTGCATCGCAGGCTTTACTTTTAGAAACTGTAACATGCATGAGAAGCATAGCAGAAGCACAGTTATGTAAATCAACTTCCTCCATGGTGCCATCAAGAGAAAAGTCAGTTTCCGCAAGAGAGAAACACTCTTAAACACAGAGCCTGTTTGAAACATTGCTGCTGTGTGTTTATGTTCAGCTAGACAAGCTGATGTAAAGCTTAAGTCCATGGCTCACCTTCAAAAGAACATGGAGCTTGTTAAAAACATGAATGCATTTATCTGGATTTAGTGCTTTTGTTTAGTTATTTTAGCTGTTCCTCAACAAGATTTTAGAGGATCAACTTGAATAGTGTACTTGGTTACTTAAAGCTGAAATGTGTACTTTCTGTATCACTAGTGTCACTAAACGGAATATTAAAAATAATGACTATTTTCAAATGGGTTTTGCAGAAAACTCCCCTGCCTGCTATTGGTTGGAACAAAACTGATAGACCTGCCCCAAACTAATGCCATTGGTTGAACCAGTGTTGCTGTTGTCATGCTGGTCAGGATACTTAAACAAACAGAGCAATGTTTTGATTGTACCCTAGAGCCACAGTGTTTATACTTTTCTAGGAAATAAACTTACACATGGCTTACTTATGCTGTCATATGAATTTTACAAAATCAAGTCTTTTAGACTTATATAGTTTGGATTATATCAGCTATTTTCAGATTCAGAGAAGGCATTTACCATACTGTTCAAAAGTTTGAGGTCAAGAATAAATTAAAATGAATACTTTTATCCAAGAAGGATGCATTAATTTTTTTTTAATCAAAAGTGCAATAGATATTTATAATGTTACAAAAGATTTCCAAACAAATGCTGTGCTTTAAACTTTAAAAAGTGATCACAGTTTCCACAAAAACTTAATTAACTCTGTTAATAAGAAGAAATGTTTCTTCACCAGCACCAAATCAAAAGAATGATTTCTGATATGAAGGATCATGTGAAAGACTGGATTAATGGCTGCTTAAAATTCAGCTTTTCTATCACAGGAATACATTTTTATTTTACAGTATATTAAAATAGAAAAGTTATTTTAAATGTAAATAATATTTCACAATATTAGACCTTTTTTATTTTTGATCAAATAAATGCAGCTTTGCTGAGCACAAGATACTAAGACATTAATAAATCCCCCCAAAATTAGCAACCCCGAACTTTTCAACTTTAATTTGTCTTTAAAGGTTGTATAGTTGTCATTGCATTTTTCAGCTGGTATAGAAGAAAGGTGTTTAATTTAGACAAAAAATTACTTTACTTTTAAAGGTGAAATGTGTAATTGCTGCACCATTAGCAATGGTGCAAACTTGAAAAGTGTCTTCCATTGTTCAGCCAAACGTCCTGCTCAAACTCTCACTATTGATTTAGAATTTCATGTCACAGTATTCAAACGATATTTTGAATGGCATAGTATTTGCACTTCTCAACCCGCGTCAACCTGAGAATGTCTTTGGTGCTTAACTTGACTTTCCTTTGCTCTTTGTTCTCTCTTTTTTGTTAGTGGACTGTGTGGGTTTTTTCCCCCCACTTCTGCTCTTCATAAGTGGTGATGATGCAATGGCTTTGTAGGGGGTCAAAACATGGGATGGGATTTCCTCTCCATTTCAGTCAACTCCAGATGGATTTAAACAGTCATCCTCCACATTTTTACACCGTGGGGTCAAAAAATTTCTGTGAACTTGATGATAGATTGTGTGGTGTCATTTCAGTGTGGATTTGTGCATTTCAGATCCCATTTGTCTCACAGAAGTATAAAATGGTAAAAAGTCTAGGTGCACTATAAATCATACTGAAACAACCATCTAAACTTTTCTATAAATCATGACTGTTTTTTTTTTTATGAGAAAACGGATGTTTTGACATTTGTGTGCATTATGTCAGTATCTAATTCTCCAAAGTTTAAGTTTTAAAATCAAGACCCCCTTTAAAGGAAGTAATGAAACTGAAGTGTTGGTTGACAGCAAACAGGTGCTTGAAACCTCTCCTGCTCTCTTGTAAGCAGAGGCTCGAGTTGCTGGAGGAATAGCAGGTATCCGATTCAAGGAAAATGGCAGGGCATTTTCCACAATTAGGCCCCACACTGCTGGTTCTGGAGTCGGTGTGCCCTGGCAAGAGTACAGAGCACTTCCATCTTGGAATGGACTCCTGGAATTAATAGCCTACTGTTGACATACCAGACAAGGAGGGGCCTATTAACCTCTTAGTGGATTAAAATGTTATTTTTAAACCAGGAGATTCACATAGACGGTCCTCGTAGAAAATAGTCTCATCAACTCGCTCCCTATAAATGTCCCCTTTTCCGAGAAAGCAGCGATTCAGAACACCATGCTCTGTTTTTCAGTGTATTTTGACCCAGCACATTTGTGTTTTTCATTCAGGTTCAGTCTTCCATGAAAGAAAAAAAAAAGTCTTTAATATCTGCATGTGAGTCAGATTGTGCCTAGACTGAATGTGTTTTTTTCTGATCTGTTGACGCAATCATCAGAACTGACCAGCATGTTTCTCTGAAGCATAGAGAACATGTGACTATCAAGCCACAGGTCAAATCATAAAATTGTAAAGAATATGAGAAAGTGTTACTTCACCTATCATTGTCTCACTCCCAAGTCATTTCAAACCTGTTTGACTTTTATTTCTCTGCTGAGCATAAAGGAGATATCCTGAAGATTGAATTTTTTGCAACACTTTTGTGTGAACCATCCCTTTAAATATGTAAAGACTTTGATAAAACGGATTATTGAATGCAATGTCTCAGTGATAATTCCCTGTTTCTCTCTTACATAATATTTCTGACGATTCAGCTCTTGCACATGGTGTTAAATAGCTGTTAGTGACAGATCTGATTGAAGTGCTGGAGTTGACAGGACGAGTGAACGTGCCATGTTTGCCATTGCAGAACTTGTAAAAATCACACAGGAATCATCAAAGGGATTCGCAAGCTGCTGTGAATCTGAGATGATGCACTCTGAAGCATTATAGAGCACCACCTGCTGGTGGTGATCCGAATCATTTATTTCATTCTTATCTGCTATTTTGTCTCTCGATGTGAGTCTTTCCCTTTCAAGGGGAAACTTGGTAACATACAGACGTATAGTTATCCATAGTTATAATAGATATAAACTCATCGTTCTGTTTCTCTCCCTCAGGATTGGCCATTCGATGACGGTGCACCTCCTCCTACTAAGATCGTGGATGACTGGCTTAGTCTGTTGAAGAATAAGTTCTGTGAGGATCCAGGCTGCTGTGTGGCTGTGCACTGTGTGGCCGGACTGGGCCGGTGAGTGAAGGAGAACAGCATCACATCACTTCATCCTGTTATCACAGACGTGCTGCTAAGTCCAAGGCTTTTGCCACCTTTGTGGTATGTTAAAATGGAACAAATTGAACTTAATCAAACCAGTGCTGCGCACACACTGAATCAGTGTGCCTTTTTTCAAAAATTTTGCTCTAATATTCCAGTGAGGAATTATGTGGCAACTAAAAACAACTCACTCCTGCCTAGCAGCTAAATATTGCCCAATTGTATCTGTTACAATGACCTACGTAAATGTAAATGATTATTCTGATTGGAAATTGGTTGAAAATTGGTCTAGTAAGACACCTGGTTTGTTAAACCTTTCAAAATGCTATTACAACAACAACAACAACAAAAAAGAGCACAAGGATGTCTAGAATTTTGTGAACAATTTTGGAATTTAGGCTGTTCAAATCAATGTTGTTACTATTAACTAAAATGAAAACATAATTTTTGTTAAATAAAAAAAGTATTGAAATTAATAAAAATGAAGCTAAATAGAAATAATAAAACTGATAAAGTGACAAGCACAAAATTGCTAAAACTGAAAACATAAAAGCGAATTGAAAATAATATTAAATACTATAAAAGTATATAAATAATAGTAAAAATAACATCGGTTCAAATGGAAATCTGCTGAGCTTTCTACGGTTTTCTGCAGGCGCAGATTTCATATATTTCCCAGGCTGCAGTTGTGGCTGTTCAGAACTTGTAGACGTGCAAATGCTCATCTGAATTTGATGGGTCAGGCTTTATGTGGCTCGTTTCTCTCTCTTACAAAAATTCTCAAACATATCAACAGCCTTTCCCAGGATCTGTTGCTCTTTTTCCCTCAGAATGCAATCATGGATTGTGTGTACTGTGTAATATCTCTGGCAGAGCTTTAAGCTGGCTTGTGTTAGTGTTGTGTTTGAGTTCTACTGTTTACATTTGGTTTCTCATAATGTTTTTTTTTTGTTTTTTTTTTGCTTTACCCCAAATACCCCTCAGCGACAGGCCTCTCATTCTTGGCCCGCGTCCTCTCCAGGTCAAACCCATTCTCTCTGCCTGACCGCTGTGTGCCAAAACCAACCGGCCACACGGACACACAATATTAATCCATGTTTATTATTCGAGGCACAAAGGTTGACGTCCGAAGACGAAACGGGAAGCTGATGATAAGCAGCTCTTTTAATTGCTCCTCCGTATCTCTTTTCAGTATAGAATCCTGGTGTAATGTCGGTGTTGCCCTCTTATCTTGTCAGCTGTCAAAACACACAGACTTTAATTAAGTTGCGGCGCTCAAAATGTTGAGCTAGACGGTCAAATGCGGCGGTTCTGCAGGAGTGGTAGGCTAATGACAGTCCGGTTTACCCTGCCTGCCCTCCTCCCACTTTGACCCCTGACCGCTTCTGCCGACAAGTTAAGCACCAGCCTCTCTGACGTAGGTTGTGGCTCCTATGGGAGCCCTCAGCAGTTTTTGACAGGGAGCCAGTGTTTGCTTTAGTAGGCTGAGTTTGTGTTGTTACGCATTGGAAAGGGGCACACTCAGTGGATACTTGAAAGCTGTCAGGACCCTGAATGCAAACGGTAAAAATAGACAAAGTCTCTGACAGGGACGGAACACTCTTCAAATAAAAATGTATTGTGTTTTAGTAAATCTGGGATTTGCACGTAATGACTTTCAGGGTTTTTCTCTCAAAGAAAAAAAAACAAAACATTTAAGACTTAACTGCTCTTTAAATGATTAGAAGGCTAAATGAAATTCATAAACATCCAAATAAATGTCATTAAAGTGAACTGAAAATTCTGTTTAATACTCACCCTAGTGTTGTTCCAAACCTGGAAAAAAGTTGAAGAATGTATTGGTTTCCACAGCCCAAATACCCATTCATTTTCATTTAGTCTAAAAGAGCGGTCAAGCTCCATAATGATGAACAAAAAAAAACAGCATATATTTTTCATCCATGACTTCTGCACTATATTAAGTCTTGAAGCCACACAATAGCTTTGTGTGATGAACAGACGGTAGTTTAGTAGAATAAAGCATCTTGCCACTCTCAAAAATGTAACGCACTATATCTGCAAACCTGCTCTCACATCCATTAGGTGGTATCCTTGCTGAGAAGGGTTAAATGTTCGCTTTTCCTGGAAGCCTATTGTTTCTGGGGGGCTCGTGCACACACAAGCTGTTTGAGGTGATGGTGTTTCCTGGTATTAAACACTATCTGTGTGTGTTGCAGGGCTCCGGTGCTGGTGGCTCTGGCACTTATAGAGAGTGGGATGAAATATGAGGATGCCATTCAGTTCATCAGACAGTGAGTATACATTACGGCTAACAAAACATCACCAACACCTTGTAGCAAAATTAAACAATACCCAATCAATACAGTGAGCGATACAGTACAATCACATCACAGTAAATGATGCAGCACAGATATTGTGCAGCATTAATACATTACAGCTAATTATACAGCACAAACAAATTATAGCACATTATGCAATCCATAAATTATGCATACAATGTGCACTATATGTAGCTCTTAATGACTTAGAATGGTGACTATGATGATGGGTTGCCATCGACCCGCTATGAACTGTACTCACAGTTCAACGCCTGTTTAACATGAATATCTTAGTGTATGTACATATAGTAGTAGTAATAATAATAATAATTATTATTATTATTAAAAATCACTAATCACACATTCATATAACTGATGGGTATTTGTTGTTGTTGTTTTTTTCACATAGAAAGCGCCGAGGCGCCATCAACAGCAAGCAGCTGACGTACTTGGAGAAGTACCGTCCCAAACAAAGACTGCGTTTCAAAGACCCACACAACCACAAAAGCAAGTGCTGCATAATGTGATCTGGTCTCACTAGCCTGCATCTGAAGGAGCAAGTCACACATGGACTAAACCAGACTTAAATTACCAACCTAGTGCATTTGAACTCTTGCTACTTTTTGGAGGGGTATTCAACCCCCTTTTGGTGTTTATGTCAGACCCTTACACACAGGGTCTTTACCAGCTCAGGGCTGTGAAAGGCGAGCCTCTTGAATTTTGTCTTTACACACAAACCCCATATCCTCTGTGTGTTCACAAATGAATTGTGAACACAAACACACGCCAATGCATATTCGCACACACTCAACGCTACCAGCCATCACACTGTACCAGCAGCACACAATCCAAAGATGATCATGGCCCCCTGCTTCAACAAAATCACGGTTGTTATACTCGCGCTTTCGTATGAAACTGCTTGACTACCTTTTGTCATTTTGAAGTTTCAGAATGCATGTTGCTCTACATTTTTGGGGATTCGAGTGAGTGATTTAACCTTGTTTTTTTTCTACCTTGTATCATGAATCTACTCTGGGATTCGAGTTTTACACCACTGGCTCTTTATTAATAGAACTGTGGGCATCTAGATGGATAACATAGCACACTTTAACATGACTTCCAGGTTTTTGGATGTTTTAGCTGCTTTCAAAACACAGAAAACTAAATCCAGCTTCTCTGACACCCGATTGTGCCGCAGAATTGCACCAACGAACTGCGAGAAATCCATGAGTGAGCGCACTTGTAGATCTGTAGATTTGTCTTAATTTATCAGCAACCACAAGAGGGAGTCCTCACACTACATGCTTCAAATGATAGATCTTTTGCAACATATACATACAGCATTTTTGAATTTCACTAGTTTTATTTATTTTTGTTGTTGTTTGCGCTCAGTGCTCACACGTGGCTGTTTCTCAGAGACATAGTTGTACTGTGGACACTTTAGAATTACAGAATGAACTTTTCAGAGTGAGGCTAAAACTACTTTGTGTTGGTCATTTAATGGGAAATGAAATGGAAACAGGATCTCTGCCTAACTAGTGGTCATACAGACACCAACGGAGGAAAACATTTAACGAATCTGTGTTGGTACTGAAATGATCTCACATGCATAATTAATCTGCTTGTCTTTTGGATATGAAATGCATAAAACTTTGGATCTGGGACAATGTCACATTTCTCTACCTTTGAAAGCAAAAGCTAGTGAAGCAAATGTTAAAGAAATATCTAACAAAAGAGCATCTTTGCATAATTGCATCTTAATGACTATGAGAAGGATAAGCAAATAGCACATTTTATGGATTAAATTATTTTCCAATTATATTCACTTAATCTCTCATGTTTATCTACAGAAATGACAGCAGGAGAATAGACATGTTTTAAAGGAACACGCCAAGCTCACTTCAATTTAGAGCTGAACTTTTTTTTCCCATTTATTAAAAGGTGTGAATAAATCGGCTCAATGTTGCTGTTGCTCACATATATAAGGGCTTCTCTTTCATACAGCCTCTTTAGTCACTTTTGTTATCTGGAATGTTTTGTAGGGTTGTTAGCTAAATAATTCTCGGAATGTCTCTGAAAACTGATATGATCAGCACACTAATATTCAAAGGAAACATTTCTTTTTTTTGTGATAAAGGATCAGGCAGGTGAGTGAGGCTCAAACTACACGCCACATCTCAGGTTTATCTTAAACCTCATTCATTCATAGTCTTTAAGATGATGACATCATGGGAATGTCCACTTTTTCATGTTTCCTTTATCCATATCTTATAGAAAATTTGTTCACTCTTTTTTCTTCTTTTCTTTTGAATAAAACAGCAGAGCTGAAGTCATTACCCTTGACATTGTATGATGTAGTGTCAGTGTTTAAAAATCACGTGCGATCAATTTATGATCTGATCTGTATGAAGACGTTACACTCTTACACCACCGTAATGTTCATTGAACCATTTGTTTTCTGATCATCTCTACAGTGGCCTATTTGACATTGATGCATTAGTGATAATTATGAAACGGTGATCCATAATTAATGATCTATTGTTCCCTGTTCATATCTACAGTGGTTGAAATGATTGTATTATTGATAAGTTTTAATACCAAAACAGAAAAGTTAAGAATTGATGTAAATATTGCTCTTTTTTTTTTAAATGAAATTGGAACATATGTGAAATCTGGATTAATTACAAATAAATAAAAACAGATTGCTCAATACCACAGTACTTTAATGTTATTTCTTTGGATGTCATTCTGGTATTTCTCACAATCATGTTGTTAGTTTATGTTGTACATTATATTTTATAAAACACTGTCTCTGTGATATAATCACAAGATCTATCAGAGAAGGAATAATGAACAAAGAAGGGAAATAATGTGGGTATATTTAATGGGTGTATATTGTAATCCTAACAGCTGTTCATGGATTTTAATTATATCTGAGGGTAATTCTACACTGATTCTCCTTGAGAACTTGCCTTTATCTTCTTTGTTTGTCAACAAACAACATCTTGTTTGTTGTTAATGCCAACAGATTTACCAGATCAAAACTGGGAAAGGACAGCACTTTTTAGTTTTTAACTATAGCAACTGGTCTGCTGTTCATGAAATCATAAAGTATATTATATTTATATACAAATACAAATTATAATACAAATGAACAGGATTCATTTGATGGATTGCTCAAAATTATGGTTGCTTTAAACTAATTTGATGAATGTTCAAATTGGAGAAACTATATGCAATTTATTAGCTTATGTCATACACACATAAACACTAGAAAACAAAACATTGACAGATGTGCAGACTTTGAAACAAAAAAAATGGGAAAATAAATTCAGAAATAATTTCTAGAAAGAAAGAAAGAAACTTCACGTCACTTTCTGTCAATCTGTTCGTCTCTATCTAAGATTCGGAGATTTTTTGGCATGGTAAAAAATATTTACATTGCCGTAGCATTAGGTATTATATGTAGCCTACAATACACACGTTTACTCACATATACAGAATGTACAGAATGACACCGGTCTGTCTGTGTGTCTGCGCGTTATATTTTTAGCCGTGCCTCAAAAACTAGTGAGCTGCCTACGTAGACAGCATCTTGAGACATCACATGCGCATTCAACACGTTCTTGTCGAGCAGCTTGCTAGGTAATGAGACGGAGCCTTTCTCCAGTGCAGTATCCGCCATATTGTCTATCAGGAGACGCCGAGAGGTAATGCAGTGTGCTTTTACGACCTACTGATATTTGTATTCTTATGTTTACTGGCTTTTCGCATTATTTCAAAAAAGGACACACGTGTAAGGCACTACACTACTAATACATGTTTGTGTGAATTTATCTCATGGTATTTGCAGGCGACACAGTTAGCGCGTGCCAGTGCTACTCGCTAACCACTTAAACCCGCCGTATTCTTTATAAAAACCGGCATAAATGGCTGGATTAATTCCGGGTCCGATTAAACACAAATATAAGCTTCGTGTATATTTTATAATTCTTATGACTATAAATTAGTATGTATTTCCTTGAATGCGCTTGTTTAATCTTTTGTGCGAATGGCGTTAGCTTTGATGTGGCGTGTTGCGCCACGTTCAGCTAGCAGAATTTGTGCGATAGAACACTGTGTTCTGTGACCCCGGGTTCATGTATTGGGTAATGTATGCTTCTATAATTTGTTTTAAATTGAAATGAACTATTTGGAGTGTGAATGAGTTAAATGTGTCGTAAAATGAATTAGATATGGCTTAGGCGTGGCAAACGTTATGCTAGTTAGCGGTTAGCTGGCTAACTAACAGCTGTTAGGAAAGCTTATAATACAATTGAGACATCCTGTAATTATATTGCATATGACCTGTTTTTAGTTATTTAATAATGTGTATTATATGTGGATAACGTTGGAAATGCAGATAAGTTGTCCAGTGAGCTAGACTGATTTCTTTGGCAGTGTCACCAGGCCTTTGGCTCCTCAAAACAAGATATTGATTTAAGGAAAAATTGACTAGTATTCCTCTTTATAATGGAGGCTATAGAGCTTAAATATCGTTTCTAGTTCGGCTTTTATATATTCCAATGTGTTTGTTCTCTCATCCCTGCTTTAATTAAGCTAATTCGTGTAGTTTTATAATTAGTAATTCATTCAGGAAGATCACAAGTCTTGTCACAAACAGCGATTTGTTAGTCTAATGACTATCTGGCAGTACAGTAATAATCTAGTTTATTTATGGACGTTGTTCCATAAATCAGTCCTTTGACAGTGACACCCCGGCTGATGTTGCACAGCGGTGTCTGTAAAGTTTACAACATCCTTGTGTTTTCCAGCATCTGGAGGGCCATGAGGAAGGACTTTTAGGATTGCTGTGTCTCCTGAATAAGCTCCTGGATGTCCTCTTTCATTGGAATTACAATCAGGTGGGTTGTTTGTGTGGCAGTGCTTGAATGTAGTGAATTTCAAATGAAAGTGGTTTACTTTGAATTGATTTGATCATCAGCTGTCTTAACAGGCTTATTTAATGTATTTTGTAGCTTATGCTCCACCATAAAGTCATCACATCTGCCTTCATCAGCTTCACCTGTCATTTGCTGCTTGGAGGACTCCTCCAAGGTAATAACCAACATAAATAAGTATGCTTAACACTTTATGAAATTAATCTAGATCAGGGGTTTTCAATCTTTTAGATCCCACAGACCTCTAAATATGATCATCCTCATGCGATGGGCACTATTCTAAAATTTAAAAGGCATCAGTTTAGTTTCTTGTATAAAGACCCAGTGTGTACTGTGAAAAAAAAAACGTAATCCTATTAATAATGTAAAATATTACTTGGAAAATATTTAATTTCTATTAAGTTACATTAATATATTTGTTTACTAATTATTGTACTGTGTATTTATTAATTCTCCCATTTACTTATCTAAATCAGCTTTTATTTATTTACCAGTTTAATTTATTTAAAGGTATAGCGGAGGATGTTTTACTTCCTGGTGGGTAGTCTAAACTATTGGTCCTCCTAATTGTCAATCATTCTGGTGAATCAATCAAACTTTTCAAAAAGTGGAGAGGGCGGGTCTTATCTAAAATTTGGAAAGATCCTCCGCTATACCTTTAACTTTTTATAGAGTTTTTCTCTAAACATTTGACCTGCAGCCCTGTATCTCACTTTGAAAACCCCTGGTCTAGATGCAGTTCAGAGCTTTTATTTACTGTGCTATTCAAAGCTGTTTGATTTGATAAACATCTCCCTGATCCTCCTGTAAACTCTCAGTATTTTATATGGTTGTTTTTCCAGGTGTTTCAGGGAATACCGTGTGTAGAATATGTCTGGCCCTGTCCCAAGTCGCTCTCGAGTTTACCCTGATGTAAACACACAACGACCCAGAGAGTACTGGGACTATGAATCCCATGTGGTGGACTGGGGGTGTGTTCTCTTTCATTTTTTAGCACTTAGAAATTACATGTGCTCTAAATAGCCAATTTTGACATTTAATTGTTATATAAGTATTTATGCTTTTCCGAAGCCTTGGATCAAATGTGCTGCTTTATCAATTATTGTTTGATGCTTTCAGCATGTTAGTGTTAAACTCACATTGTATGTACTCTGTTGTATGTTTGTATTATGCAGAAATCAGGACGACTATCAGTTAGTGCGAAAGCTTGGCCGGGGAAAATACAGTGAAGTGTTTGAAGCCATAAACATCACTAACAATGAGAAAGTAGTCGTCAAAATACTCAAGGTATCATCTGATGTTTGGTTTCACACCTCAGTGAAGATTTGACAGGAGATAAGTCAGTTTATATTAAAGGTGTTTCTCTCTCCCCCCCCCCCCCACCCCCCCCCCCCCACCCCACCCTGTACGTTTAGCCAGTGAAAAAGAAGAAAATTAAACGAGAAATAAAAATTCTGGAGAACTTGAGAGGAGGCCCCAACATCATAACGCTTTTGGACATCGTAAAGGATCCTGTGGTGAGTTTGAATTATTTGGGAGTTCAACTGTCATTGTCTTCCTTACTTTAAGACTGTGTCAGTGTGTTTTAAACTGTGACTCTTTTTATAATGTCTTGCTGGTATTTCTTGGAAAGTTAATTAATTTTCAAAGTAAATATGCAAGTTTGTTTGTGTGCCCTCGGGGTTAAAACACATTCTGCTTTTTCCATCCACAGTCCCGAACACCAGCGCTGGTTTTTGAGCATGTTAACAACACGGACTTCAAGGTAAGAGATGTTTTTATTTGTCGGCCCTCCTTAGAGAATTTATATGCATTTAATTTGAGGTTGTAGTAAACTGTTTCTCTTTCTTCACAGCAACTGTATCAAACATTATCAGACTATGACATTCGCTTCTACATGTATGAAATTCTTAAGGTGAGATGATCACACTGATCCTCCTGTACAAAGGCGCATATTGACCTTACCATTATTTAAGCCCATTTTAAAAGTGTGTTGCAAGAGCGATATCATGGAACATAACCAGCCAATATCTGCCTCGCTGGCTTATTTGTAATGGCAAAACAGTTTGAGTAATGCTCATAGTAATAGTAAGAATGTTCTGTTGCTGTGGAAACTTTACACAGAGCTCAACTGCTTTGCACTGATGTTAGATCTAATGCTTATCTTCGCTCTTTTATCCCCAGGCTCTCGACTACTGCCATAGTATGGGAATAATGCACAGAGACGTAAAACCACACAATGTTATGATTGACCATGAGCACAGAAAGGTATCGCCCAAGTTAAGAATATACCCAACATTGAGCATTGCTTGTTTATTTATGTATATGTACAGCACCATTCAAAAGTTTGTGGTCAGTATGCTTTTTTTTATTCATTTGAAAATCCCATATTCTGATCAAGGCTGCATTTATTTGATCAGATGTAGTAAAAACAGCAGTATTTTGAAATACTGCAATTTAAAATGACTTTTCTTTTTTAATATATTTTTGAAATGTAATGTATTCCTGTGATGGCAAGGATTAATTTTTTGAATAATTTCTCCAGTCTTCAGAAACCATTCTAATATGTAGAGATGCACTGATCGAAGGGCCAGGGTCCGGAATCAGCCGGTTTCACATGCTCAGCCCGGACCGGTGACTGGCCGGTTCGTTTTGTTGCCAGTTTTAAAAAATTGAGTGTTCATCGGAGTGGTCCAAGATAGTCATCATATAGATATTAAGTGGCTTGATTTGAACACATTTACAATGAAGAAACAGCCACTTAATATCTATATGATGACTATCATATGCAGTCTGCATTATGACTTTTATTTGAAAAAAACAAAAATTGCCCGTTATATGACCAAAAAATTGCAATCGGTGCATCTCTACTAATATGCTGATTTGGTGCTCAAAAAACATTTATCATTGTTGAAAACAGTTGTGCTTAATATTTTTATTTTTTTGGAAACAATGGTGTTTTTACAATACTTTGATTTTTAGAAAGTTCAAAAGATCAGCATATATTTGAAAGTGTTTTTTTATCAATGTAAAAGTCTTTACTGTCACTTCTGATCAATTTAATGTGTCCTTGCTGAAAGTATACATTTCTTTTTAAAAAAAAATTCTTACTTACGCCAAACTTTTGAATGTTAAAGGGTTAGTTCACCCAAAAAGTCATAATTTACTCGCCCTCATGTCATTCCCAACCCGTAAGACTTTCGTTCATCTTCGAAACACAAATGAAGATATTTTCAATGTAAAAGAGAGATTTCTGTCCCTCCATTGACAGTCTACGCAACTACCACTTTCAAGCTTCAAAACGTTCATTAAGAGATTTTGTAAAACTAATCCATATGAATTAGGGATTCTCATAATTAACTGGTTAACTAATAATTAACTGGTTAAATAATAATTAACTAATATTAGTCAATAAGTAACATCATTAACTACCAGTTAATTGGTTCAAAAAGTTCAAGTATTCAGAAGAGAACAAGAATGAAAATTATATAATAAATATAAACATTAAGCCAAAACAAAATAATAAAATTTTGGACGTTGGACTACCTCTCATTCGGCACAAATCCAAATGTTTCCATATTTGCAACGTATTCGCATGCAAATCTATTATTTATGGAAAATATGCTTTATACTTCACTAGCGTTCTAAACGTAAAACATCATTCTTCACATGCGCAAAATGTTTTTGGCATAACTCTACAGGGCACGCTGAATGGCACAGATTGTACTAAGGACTATTTAAATTGAGCAGTGTAACTTTGTTTGGTTGACTGGATTTTATTATTTTTTAACAGGATGCGATGTCAAGTTAGCAATGCTTGAACTGATATGTTGTGTGTGTGCGAGGCGTCTGCGCGATCACTTAATGTTTCCTTATGACTGCTGAAACAACTTAAACTACTCTGGTCATGCTGATTAAGAGTAAGATGTCATTCGGAACTGTAAAAGGTTTATTTTTATTTGTGTACACACAATAAAAATAAACGTGCTTTTTTAAAATAAAAAAACAAACAAACAGGATGTGATTTATGCTGTCTTGGTTTCCTTTCCGTGAACTCTTTTGTGGAGCGCATCACAAAAATTAACCGAAACTCAGCATATACTACTTGCTGCAGTTTTTTTCGTTTTGTTAATCTGTTAATTTAAGTGAAATATATTTAGTGTATTTATTCCTATATGATTTTCTGTTTTTCTCCGTTCACAGAAGCGCTGCAGGTGCGTGATGTGACGATGAATCCTCATGTTCTTCTGTTGTTTATGCTGCTATTTTCGCTTGTAAAAGTAAAACCATGGAAAACTAATTTTATTATTTTTTTAATTGGTCACAGACCCTTATCCATTCTAATATAATTTAACATAGTCTTGTCGGTTAGCGGTTAATGATCGGTTAGCGGTTAATGATCGGTTGACGAGTTTTGGTTGTCGGTTAGGGAAAAAAGAAATTAACATCTCTTGTGAATTTAGCGGTTTAGTCCAAATTTTGTAAACGCAGTCGCTTTCAATGATGAACTGATTGAATTTTAGGTTTTTATTTACATATAAACATTTATCAACAGCACACATCAGATATGGAAAACAAGCTCAAACATGCTTGATGTGCGAGAACCAATGAGGTTCATTTTTTCATGTGTTACACAGCACTTTGAGCTTCCGCAAGAACCAGTGTGGTTTGTTCTCGTGCGTATGGTTGAGATTCTTTTTATGTTCGTTATTGAATATTTATATGTGAATAAAAACCTACATTTAATTTGGACTAAACCACTTGATTCAATGGATTAGTTTTACGATCTCTTAATGAGAAATCAACAAAGTGGTAGTTGTGTGGACTGTCAATGGAGGGACAGAAATCTCAAAGATTTAATTAATGATATCTTCATTTGTATTCCAAAGATGAACGATTTTCTTATGGGTTTGGAACGACATAAGGGTGAGTAATTGATGGCAATTTTATTGTGTATATAGATTGAGTCCAATTTTTGATTTGTCGAATATGCATTTTCCCTTTAAAGCTTCGTTTGATTGATTGGGGATTGGCTGAGTTTTACCACCCAAACCAGGAGTACAATGTGCGTGTGGCTTCCCGATATTTTAAAGGCCCTGAACTACTTGTGGACTATCAGGTTAGTCTCTTAAGATAAGGGATGTGACTTTTCAAGGTTATTAACAATCAATCAATCGGTACTACACACTGACACAAATTATTACATATCTTGGCATGTGCAGAATAATATTTTTTCGGAGCAACATAGAATGCATGTGTGCTAATCGAATGTTGCGGTACGATTTGTCTGCTTCTTGCATGCTATGGTGTCTATTAACAGATACTGTTGCCGCACAGATATCTTATTTTACGTTAATATAAGATCAGGGTTTTTGTGGTGGACATTGCATGATTACTGAACACATTTGTGTTGACATTTATGAATCCACAATTGAATAATTAGTAATGCAGATCAATCGTTTAGTGATTAATCATTGACATCTCTTAAGATTTTTAATTGTGGTGTTCACATTTAATGACAATTCCAGTTGATATTTTTGAGTTAGTCAAATAAATGTTTTGGTCTCTCCAGATGTATGACTACAGTCTGGATATGTGGAGTCTTGGATGCATGCTGGCCAGTATGATCTTCAGGAAGGAACCGTTTTTCCATGGACATGACAACTATGACCAGGTCCACCATTTATTAATTGATTTTTAGCCTCAACTTATTCTAAACCAATAGCAGTGATGTCCAGTCATTCACATTATACCTGATATATTTTTGCTCCAAACTAATTTTATAATACTGGTTAATGTCTGTTGTGAACGGTTTATTGATGTGATCTTGTTTTTCTGTTTAGTTGGTTCGGATTGCAAAGGTTCTGGGTACAGAGGACCTGTATGATTACATTGACAAATATAACATTGAGCTGGACCCACGCTTCAATGACATATTGGGCAGGTATGAATTTAATACATGATGGACAGACTTTTTATCTAGTTGATTAAAACAAGTATTCTTTTTTTTTTAAGTTCCTCCATAGTTCTTTAATTTTTAGTTATAAAACTGAAGTGTTTGTGTGTGCGTGTGTGTATAATCATATTAATACCATTTTAACATCGCACTCATTCACCCAGACACTCCCGGAAAAGATGGGAACGGTTTGTGCACAGTGAGAATCAGCACCTGGTCAGTACAGAGGCTCTGGATTTTCTGGACAAGCTGCTACGTTATGACCACCAGGCCCGACTGACTGCCCGCGAGGCCATGGACCACCCTTACTTCTGTGAGTTCCCAGAGTTTAGCAATTTCAAAATTCCTCCCTGGAAGGAAGGACTCCCTGGAAACCTGTGAATGTTTTCCAGTCTCTTGAGTTTGCCCGTTTTTCCTTGTATGTCCTTTTATATACAGTTGAATAAATCAATGAATTTATGGTCCTGCATTATTCAAAGCTATTTGATCAGTAGTAAATGGTGACATGTTCTATTCATTAATACATTTTTCTTCCTCATGGTGATTTCATTTGGGACTAGAAACTGATTGCGGAGCTCAAAAATAATGATATTAATCAGCTGTTATACAGTCTCTTCACATTTTACTTGCATTGGCCCAATAGATTTTTTTGTTGTATTTTTTTTTTATACATAATTTATGAAAAAGCCATAAAAAGGGGCAGTTGTGGCCTAATGATTAGACAGTCGGACTTGTAACCCATTCGATTCTCAATGCTGGCAGGAAACGACTGAGGTGCCCTTGAGCAAGGCACCTAACCCCCAATCGCTCCCCAGGCGCCGCAGTGAATGGCTGCCCACTGCTCCGGGTGTGTGTGTCCACTAGGGCTGGGTACCGAGTTCGATACTTTTTAGGTACCGACCGAATTGCCTCTACTATCGAGTATCGAAAAATGACTTGTTCGGTAAAGTCGCTCACGCAAACTCTACACACACGAGACGCACGGAACCCTCCGCGCACATTCTCATGAGTCCCGCGCGCGCATACTTATGAGACGCGAGCACACACACAAACTCGCGCACATATTCATGAGACGTGAGCACACACACATAATACTTTAAAGATGTGGAAAAGTCGATCAAAAGTGTGGGTACATTTCTCCAGGCTCGATGCCAACAGCGCGCGATGCAGTATTTGCGGTAAAATAATTGCTGCAAAGACCGGTACCACGACAGATATGATGAAGACCTTGACAGTGCACGGACAGAGTAAACATAATAGCAGAAAGTTGCTCCGTCTTCGACTGGTAAATGAAGAGATACCTTGTTGATCACTCTGACAGTGTTTATATTGCAATAATAACCTACTGAATGTACACTGCCGTTCAAAAATGTGTTGGTTAGTCAATTTTTTTTCAGTAAGGATGCATTAAAGTTATAAAAAGTGACATTAAAACATGTGTAATGTTACAAAATATTTCGTTTTTAAATAAAAGAATCATGAAAAAATGTATCATAGTTTCCAAAATATTAGGCAGCAAACTTTTCATATTTCTGAAGGATCATGTGACACTGAAGTAATGATTTAGAAAATTCAGCTTTGACATCACAGGAATAAATTACATTTTGTAATATATTCAAATAAGATTTTAAATTGTAATACTATTTCACAATATTACAAGTTTTACTGTTTTTTTTTATTATTTTTTTTTAAATCAGCTTTGGTGAGCATGAGCTCTTTATAAAACTTTTTTTGTTCCTTTGTGCACTGGCTAAGGAGCATGAGTCAAACTGAAAAAATAAAACCAAAGTTTTTCTGAGGTAATGTGTTATGTAATCTTGTTAAAATGGATTTCATAAAATTGGTATCGAAAAAAGTATCGTTAGGAACCGGTATCGAAATTGGCACCGGATCGAAAGATTTTGAACAATACCCAGCCCTAGTGTCCACGGTTTGCAGTGTGTTCACTTCTCACTGCTCCTAATCTGTGTGCACTAACTTGGATGAGTTGAATGCAGAGGACAAATACTTACATGTCACTTCCTTTTGCTCTCTATTTTCTTGTGAATTATCCTGGTCATTGCCACAAAAAAAAAGAAAATAAGAAAAAAACAAACATGTAATTGATCAATTAAAATAAAATATTTTATAACTAATGGTTATGGACAAATGGTCTAAAACTCACACTCTAGCCCTAGGCCATCCTTATTTTTGAGCCCTGGGTTAGTAACATTTTGTTACAGATAGTTTTTGGTTTGAGTGAATTTGCCAAATGCAAGTTGAAAGGTGTCATGGAACGGTTTAATTGGAAACTTCATCATAATTTGTCTTCATTTTGAGATAACATATGCTATGTTTCTTTGTGTGTAGACCCTATAGTTAAAGACCAGGGCAGAGGAGCGCCGGCAGCAGGAATGGCTGCTAGTTCCACACCAGTCAGCTCTTCTAGCTTGATGGCAGGTAAACCATTTGTCTTTCTCCTCAGTGCTTCACCTCTGATGGAAAATTTAATTTAAGTAGTCTTTTATTGAAATTGTCATCTCCCTCATGTCATTTCGAACCTGTGACTTGTTCTGCAGAACACACAAGATGTTTGTGGAACAATGGAAGTCAGTGGTGTTCAAAACATTAGAATTTTTAAATTTGTAATACATTTTTTTGTGTTCTACAAAAGATAGTCGTACAGATTTGGAATGACATAATGGTGAATAAATGATAATGTTCATTTTTGGGTGAAACTTTAACTAATAGTAATTCAAAATTGTTTTGAAAACGTATCTTTTGATTAAAAAGCTTTTGAACAGAATGTTACTAATAGAGATATTCAGACTTCGACTGTGTGCAGGAAATCAAAACACTAGGCTAAATGTGTTGGTGGCTTTCGCACTGCAGGCATCACCTCTATGACTCCGAGCACACAGCCCAACATCGCAAACATCAGCGCCGGCTCACCCGTCATCCCTGCCCCAAACACAATGGCCACACAAGTGCCCACTGCCGCTGGAGCCCAGCCCTGAACACCAACTGCCCAACCTCCCACCCCCCCTCTTTCACATCTCTCTCTCTCCTCTCTCTCCTCTCTCTCTGTGGGCCTGCTTGGAATTGTGAATTGGTGGGGGGGACAATGATTTAATTTGTGGTTATTTTTATTATGTCGCAAATAACACAGAACTAATGTTAAGTTACCATTTTATTTTGTTGTTCTTCCCCCTCAGTTGTTGTTTAGGGGTTCTTGAACTCAAAGAAACTCATGATGTTTTTGCACCTGTCTGTGTGAGTTAGAAAAGCAAACGGTGTGAACTTTCACTCGCCGTTATTGTTTAGAAACACGTAAATGTCCACCTGACGAAGGATAATAAAATTAATTTTATTTGTCCCTCTAGTGTTCTTGTACTCAAACCATTTCACTGACTTATTTTTAACGTTTTGTTTTGGGGAAGCAGGGATTTTTTTTTTCATGTTTTTTAGTCCCTGTTTTTACAATAATCTTGATCACAAAGGTTACAAAACCTGGTGTCATATATTGAACTTCTGAGTGAAGATGCTTATAAGGAGTCATTTGATTTTGAAGAATATGATTGGGACAAGAGAAATTTGATTTGATGTTGGAGGGAGCATTTTGCACCAGTGGCACGATTCCTCCCGTTACAGTGCGTTTCAGCTCTGCGTCCAGACTGAGGGCAAGATTCAATCAAAACTACTGTAATATTTCTGATTTGTTCGATCATTGTGTATCAAACATTCTTTCCAATAGTGGAAGCTCTTTCATTTCAGCTGTGCTGGTTCTGTGTATTGCAGGTTAATTGGATATGGTCCCGGATCTTGTTAAACTCTAACTAGTTGCTGTTCAAGGACTTGTACCAATTGCTGAGTAACACAATCAATAATATGCCAATTTTTGTTACCTTCAGTTCTGTTTGCGTGCGTGTTTGTGTGAGTGTGTACGTACGAGTGGAGTTGTCTTTTGTTTTTAAGAAGTTTCAGACATTTGTTTGAAACTAAGAATTTTTGTAATTTTTGTTTGAGAGGTGACTGTTCAGTGAATTACACATCTCTTTCTATCCCCAAAATTAAACAAATTAAACAGGTGAAATATCGATTTAGAATTGCATGTTGTGTTTTACTGTGGGTTTGCCGTTGGTTGGCTGACTGAAGAACGAACAATATTATATGGTTTGTCACTCTTAAAGCATCTTGTCTAGACAAATTGAATATTTTAATACCTAAATTCTTGTTTAAGTGTTCAATATCTTTCTTTTGGTCTTGTCTATTATTGAAATAATCCGATGTTGAAGACTAGCTCTGTAGTGGAGGCTGAACTCGTATTTGTCCTCTGCCTGTGTTCAGTGTGAAGAGTTCAAATCTAAATATCTAACTGTATTGTAAATTCATTCATTTAAAATTTGAAATAGATACTTTTTTTGCAGAGATTTTTTTTTGTTTGTTTTATAAATCATTTAAAAGAGGAAATATGTTGTTTAAGGGAGAAAAAAAAGACCATGTCACTTTGCTTTATTCAGCTGTACGTTTATTGCAGCCTCTCTAATACAAGTGAATGGTATATGTTTGAAGTCAGGTGGGAAAACAGAGGCTACCTCACATTTCTATGGAATTCAATAAAAAAAAAAGGAAAACAATGGTTGGCTTTCGTTGAGAACTAGGTTTAATTTTTCGCCTAAAGCTCCGCAATGCTCTTCTAAGGCGAGACTCAACTATTTCACCACAGTGTCAAACTCTTTCCTTTTTTTGAGAAAGTTACTGCAGCTGTTGTTACTAGGCTACTCAACCTGGAATTTACTGGTATTAGCCAGTAGCCTAGCCTACGATTACAAAAAAATATATTTTGGGAAAATAATAAACAATTTCATTTAATAACGTATGTTAGCCTGCAGGTAGTGCTTCATCTTCAGTGTTGATCATCACTAAATATATTTGTGCTTCGTTTACTGTTCATTCCCTGAGGTTTAAAATTTGTACTTATTTTAAATTACATAATTTTTCAACATTAAAATGAGTAGAAACATAAATAGATAAATGTATAGCTAACAGCATAATTTAAATTTGTTTGGAAGTTCCATCAGGGCCTTTTGAGCTGTTATGTTTTGTTTCATTTGTCGTTTGGCTTTTCTCTGTGTGTGTGATGAGTTTTCATTTGGAGCAAAGGGTTTTCGCACGTTCGTGGCATTGCAGAATTTAGCCCTTGTTTCTTGAGCTTTTTCTGCCATCTAGTGATCATATTGGAGAGTGTTTTTGTTTTGTTTTATTTCCATCAAATTTTTTCAGTCTTTGTATTTTTAGTATTTTAGTATTTTTAGATAAGTTATTCTATAACCTATAGTGGTTTAATGTTGGTACAGTGGACATTAAATCGATTATATCTTTTATAAATCTGCTTTATCATTGTGTGTACATGCTTCCATTACTTAAGTGTAATCATATTTCAGGGGGTGCACAATTCCTTAGCCTAACCCTTGATAAAGTTAAACCATTATTTATTACATTTACGTTTTAATTTTGTTATATTAAAAATAAGTAACTGTCTCTACATTAAATCCCAGTTTTCTGGAAAATTTTCTGATTTAAATTGTGGGTCTATGTGCCCAAGGAAGCATTCTAAATTATAGCAACTATGCTTTATCTGTATATTATATGGCAAATTATCAGAAGGTGTCTCACTTTACCTTCATCCTACTTTTTATCATCACTCTTCTGAATAGACAGGATCAATTCTAATGTGTTTTTTTTATCATTATTATTTATAAAAATCTTTTCCTCTGTAGTGTTACTTTAAAAGTCTATGGTAAATGAAGCTAAATGAGAAGGTTTCCTATTTCTTCACAATGGCACAAACAAAATCCTTCACTGGATCTCTGTGCAAGGAAGGAAATGCCATGGGGTAAATTCAGCCATGCATCCCCTTATTATTTTAAAACACATCTGCCATTCATAGCAAAACAGGTCTCTTCTGGTTTCTCAGTGTCTCTAACTGCTCATCTATGACCCTATTGTCCAGATCAGCAACCTGCACTGATATAAAGCCACAAATGACACACAAGCCCTTCAGAAAGGACATCAGTACTCAATATGAAGCTGTAAGTAACCAAACTACTCTCTTTTCGTCTAATTTATTTTGTCAAGATATGTTTAGTCAGCATTTTCCACAAAAAATTACGAGATCCGTGTTACTAGGGCTGTTTTATGATTGCTGGTGTAAAATTAATGATATTGAACGACGAGAGCGGCAGGTCAACAATATTAAATGTGTTTATGTTTCATTTACATTGACATTTGGAAAATGTAGTAATTTTCCCTCTGGTTCTCCCTCCTGGCTCAGCATCAACAGCTCCCTGACTGTTCTAGTCTTTATAAACGCTGTATATTCAGCAGCTTTGAGAGGTAAACTTCATTTCATGTGTGTTGATTTGATTGTTTAGAACAATGATATATTTGCTTTGCTTTGGTTATAATCTAGAAATGCTCAAATCAATTATAATGACATAATTATTCAAATTTTATAATTATATTTATTCACTATATATTTTAGAAGGAAGTGAAGATTTGTTAAGTTTCTTGAATGGTGAGCATGTTTAATGAATGTATTAAATACTTTTAAATTCATGCAAATTTTACTTATTTATTCCCATTTTGCTCAATGTCTCTTCAGATGCATTTGAAATGAATTTGCCTCCTGACCACACTGAACCAACACAGCTCTCAGGTCAGTGAATCGTTGCTTTGGTATATGATCTTTTTTCTATTGTATGAAAGTGAAGGGAATAGTGTTATTAATCGTCTATATATGTATATGGGAATCAGAAAACAGCCAGTTGTGCTATTAGTTATTGATTTCTGACCTAAGGAGACCTTTTTCCTAGAAATGGAACTAGCAACAGAGAGGATTCTGGATCCTGTACATCCGACAGATCCGACTGCTGGTGAGTGATTAGTGGAGGCAACAGGGAAATCATGATCATAAGAAAAAAAAAGAAAAAAATCAGACCTGTATGTTTATTGATTTAGGTAATAGCTGCTCTTTACTAAATCTAACTAAATTGAGTTGGTCAAACTTACATTTTATGACACTATTTAAATATTTTATGTTAGACTCTTGAAATATAAATATGTATTACTCCTAATCAGATATGTTTAAGTAAAGTGAATGAAATTTAAATGTATCATATCTATGAAGGACCTGAATATATATATATATATTTTTTTACAGAATGTGAAGCCCCAGAAACAGTTGTGATCTCTGCTGGTATTTTTTTAAATTGTATAAAATTTTTTATACGTTTTATACGTTTTTTTATTCACTTTATAAGTGTATTTGTTTACAAAAAATTATTTTCACTTTGGTATGTTCCTTAAATATATAAATCATAGAAATATAAATTTGCATAAAGTTTTATAGGCCTATAATATTTTCTATAATCTATCTATCGTATATATTCATGTAATGTGTCTAATAAGGTATTTTAATTATTTTAGACTTTTCCATCACAACTCCCGAACCAAACTTGGTAGAACCTGCAGGTAAATGAACAATTTATGCTATCCAATTTATGAACAAAAAAGCTGATATTTGAATATTATTTTGTCTCTGGATTTTTAAAGACATATATGACCTCTCTAACATGTCTTTCCTAAGATGTTTCTGAAGAGAAATCAACTGAGAGCAGCAACTCAGGTGATCAATCAAGGAAAACACAAGAGAAATAAAGCTAAAGTTAATAGTATTATTTAGATGTTTATTATTTTTAATTTCCTTTTTTTAAACAGACAGCCGATTAGCTGAAAGAGCATCAGCAGAAGACAGCAGAGGTACAGGCCTGTATTATGTTATTTAGCCTGTTAGATGATCACAACATTTTAACACTTGTAAGTTATTATCATATTTTAGGTGCAGATACTGTATATAACTGATTTAAAATACTGTTTGTTTCAGAGGGTGACAACTGGAAGTTACAGCTGAGAACCGCACTTGCAGGTAAGCTGTAGGATTTTATGTGATTGTTGGAGTAAACAATTTGTTTCCATGCTAAAACTTGTGTTTTTTAAAACTTCTATCGTGTATATACTTCATCACTGACCTGTCAACAGACACCCATAAAGCATTGCAGGAGCATTATGGGAACTCAGCAGGTAAGCCATACTTCCATCAGTTCTTCACCCTGCTACTGTTTGATGTGATGTAATATTAAAGATTATTATTTTTATTGCATCTTAATATAGAGAGTATGAGTATGGACGAGAGTATGAGTATGGACAGGACTGACATGGACACATGGAGCTTGACTGAGAGCTCCAACAAACATATCCATAAAGCAACAGGTATGTCGTTTTACATAAGGGATCAAATCTGCCAGTTTTATCAATTATCAAAGAGTCCTGAAAAAATATCACATCACGGTTTCCACACAATGTAAGAAATGTTTCTTGAGCACCAAATCAGCATATTAGAATGATTTCTGAAGGATAATGTGACACTGAAGACTGGAGTAATGATAGTGAAAATTCAGCTATGCCAACACAGGAATGAATCACATTTCAAAATATATTAAATTAGAAAACAGTTCTTTTAAATTGTGATAATATTCCACAATCTTACTGTTTTCACTGTATTTGTGATCAAATAAATGCAGCCTTTTGAAGAGACGTCTATAAAAAACATTTTAAATTCTAACCAAACCTAAACATTTGAATGGTGTTTTTCTGCTAAATGTGAATTTTAGCTATAAAACTAACAGACACGGAATAAAATCCATAAAACTCAAATTTCGATTTCACAAGGTCTGTAAATGAGTCATGAGTTTTGTCTCACTGAATAAAGTGGATATCTTTTTCTGTATTTTTTACTGAATATATGCATCATCTTATAATTCCGTGCAGTGATGGAGGACATAAGCAGTCAGGAAATGGACAGACCTGAGGAGAACGGGAGAAACCGACCCGCAATGATCCAGATGTTAGAAAAACACAACGCTACGGACACAGACAGACAAAATCTGGACTTTATGAAAAAGATGCATAACATAATTTTTGCCAGTAGAATGAACCTCAAAAACCAGCCTGGTAAACCACATGATTCTGACAAACACCAGCAGGAGAGCCACAAAAGAGCAATGGATTTCGACAGCCCAGAGTTTGTGGACACCCCTGATACACCAGACCTTGATGCTGACAGTGAAGAACGTGGTGGTGGTGGTCATGGAAGATCTCAGAGACAAATCTCAGGTCAGTCCAAAATAAATCAATTTTACTGAGAAATATTCAGACAAACACTGTTAATGAGACACTCTGATTAAATAATATGCAGGAATCAAAGCAAAACTAAACTACACTGCTAACCGGGCCACGCTGGATGACAGCAGGGAATCGACTGATCTGATCCCAGGATGCACAGAAACATCTGCTGAACATCCCATGGAAGAGAACAACAGTCTGGATGCCCCTAATGTGGACCAGGAGATTCAAAAGGACACAATGCTGAGGAAGATATGTCTCACCAAGAGCGTACGAGCATCCAACAACCCAAGAGCACAGCTGGATTTAGATAGTCCAGAAAGAGTAAACAGTGAAGCTTTGGACAGGGACAACAGCAGTGAGAGGCTGGAAGATCAAGTGGCAGTTCATCTGTAGAGAATCACTTACTTTTGTAGAACATGTACTTTTTACTTTTTTTATTTGGACTGTGATTTGAATGTCAGTTTGATCTGATATCATGTGTTTGTTTGTCATTGCATAAATACAAAAAAGATGATGTGGAATGTGAATTTTATTGATATTTATGATTTTGAGACATTCTTTTGACACATGTAAAAAAAAACCTGTCATTTACAAGGGTGTATGGTGATGCAAATTAGGCATTTTGAACAGAGAATAAAATGTTAATGGTATTTTAAGGAGAAATAACTTTTTATAACATTTTTAAAATAAGCTGATTTTAAAAATCGACCCTAACTAAGCCTATGTTGATAAATAAATAGATATATATTAGTGATAACAATTATTAATACTTTAATTGTTGTTCTTCCCAGGATTTACTATTTTGAAATGTTTGCTTTTGACCAAAGAAATATTCTAAGTTTTCCATTAAAGTATAATGTCAGGTAATATGCTATTTGGATCCTAATTAAAAGTGCACAGAAAAGTTACATTCCCAAAAGTGTCCCACTTTACCAATGTTCACCGTAAGTAGCCATTTAAACATCCTCCATATGCAGTTAATGGCTGCTAATGTTCCATTCATTCCACTGAACTGATTTGTGTCCCACTGACAGTATTTTAAAAGATTTAAATGGCTTTTTTAGGTCAGAGGTTTAGCAACGGTGCTTTTTCTGCTAAATTTAGTCCCAGGTCGCACAGAACGGCTTGTTGCGAGTCAATCATTGATTCAACACAGCTAAATGATTAAATCTCTCAGCGTGTGGATTTAGACAAATAGAGGGTATTTATCAGCAATGACAAGACAGCTCGCAGCTCTATAGACGCTATGGTGATGAGTGTGTCTAATACTTCGGCCAGATCCACCTTTCCTATCCGTTTATCAGACAGATCCTTGCTGTCTTCCCCATTTATCATATAGATCTCATTCCCACTGGTGCTTATTTGTCCTACGGTGTTGATTTTGGTGGGTTTTCACAATCAACGTCCGACTGACTGTATATGTAAGGAGCTTCAGGTATCGTTGGCTTGATGCCGTTCTGTCGGGGTCATAAATCATGCAGTCTCTTGACTATGGCAGGCTTCATCAACTCTACCAGGCCTCGGAGAATCTTTTCCAGACTCGTAATCGTGACAGAGATGTCAGCATGTCTAAGGAGATTTACAAGAGATTCTCACTCAAAGCAATTGTGAAATAACAACTCCACTCGCAGATGCACGGCTGGTCCAGCAGGCCTATCGATCTCCGCACTGCAATGTTGGGGCACATTAATCTGCAAAAAAACCATCAAATTACAGCAAATCCTGTTGAATGAGAGACATGGATCATACGAAACAAAACTGTTATGAAAAGCGTTCATGTGGTCCTTAAAGGAACATTTGGGGCTCCATACAAGTTAAGCTCAATCGACAGCACTTTGTGGCGTAATGTTGATTACCACATACATTTATATCAACTTATCACTCCTTATCCTTAAGAAATCGGGTTACATTGAGGCACTTACAAAGTCAAAATTGTTTTTGTGGTAATGAACATCATGTCACAAATGCTGTCAACTGAGTTTAACTTGGGTTGAACCCAAAATATTCCTTTAACGCATCCTTTAAAATAATTGCAGACCTTGTAACAATGTTAAACAGATCTTGTACTCATGGCAATCAGCCAGTTTTAGGACTCATGCTGTATGTTGTCATCTTTTTCAGCTTTACAGCAATAGTTCCCACGTGTGAAAGGTGACAGGGGGCAACTGATCTGACACATCAAAGCCTGTCGGTTCAGTATAACACAAACAATGGACCGACAGATTGTACAGTTGATGCAAATCTGTCACTTTTTGATATGAAGTTAATTATTTCAATACCTTCGAATACTGACACTGCTCATGAAAAAAGATGTTGACCTGTTACGCATCTTGTGTGCATTAAATCTAGACATGTAACATCTCCAGAAAGATCTATCACTTAGATGAAGCCTTTGGGACAACACAGTGCAGCTCCGGTGTCTTGTGTATAAATATGTGTCTGCACATGTATTTTATACGTGAAGCTAAACGGTATATCAGGAGAGCAGACGATTAGCAAGTAATCAATCTTTTTATAGACCAAAAATAGTCTTTAAAAAAGACATGTGGGTTTTTTTTATGGGTCAAAGTTGTCAACCCTGTCCAAGAACACCAACCACGGTGCTCTACATTCTTCAGATTCCTAATTTATAGAGGTTTTGGGATTTGAGCCCTGTAAAACCAAGTGCTTCACTGAGCACCATCAGCACATCCAGCTGGTCGTAGGCCACGTCGAATACACAGTCGTTTGAATTCCGTTTGTGTGGTTTGATGTTGAATATATTTAAGTTTGATATTGAATATATTTAAGCCACAATGTAAAATAGCCTGAGTCAATATTAGTTTGTGTTTCATATTTCAGTTTAATTGGAAAATTGTGGAGACCTATTTAAATCCTCTGACAACTCGCCATTTTTTTCCGTTTACGGTAACTAAAATCAGTCAAACATCCCGTCCTGATTGTGGTTGTCTGCTTTTTTGGTCCCTCTGTTTTCACTGTTCTCTTTATCTCTCTGCCACTGACTTCTCTCTCATAAATAAAAAGCTAAAAAAAACTTACAAAAATGCTTTTTGCCTGGTTATTGCATCTACCAGCATGGGATTAGGCTACCATCCAAACGTAACCACTCTGCGATGTAAACTGTAAGTATTTAAATTAATTTTAGTGTTTTGAATTCACATCATTTAGTGACTATGTTGGACAAATTGTTTTTGCAAATCTTTATATTTATTTTGCTCGCTACGCTACGCCAGTAGGTGACAAACAAGGGCATTTTCATGAATTGAGTTGAATCATTCACTCAAACGATTCATTCTGAACACTGATTCATTCAGTAACACCAACGGGTCCCCGTGTGTGGTGCTCGACCTCGGAGATAGGCGATGGGTTCAACTTCTGTCAACTTGTTTAATTTGGCGGAGCTAAACGTTAACGTAACTGGGCTTAATGGCCCTCATTTATCAATCTTGCGTAGAAACGGGCGTATATGTTGGCGTAAGATTATGCTTACACTCCTCTCATCGCCTGATTTATGAAGCTGTGCGTACCTTTGAAATCCAGGTGTACGCAATACCTGCCCTTGATAAATGCCGCGGCTGAAAACGATCGTCATTAGAATAACACGCCCCTATATATTCAAGTCTCCGCTTCCCCCACGCCCTCATTTTACGCCATGGACACACGGAAGACGGCAAAGAAGAGAAACTTCTTTGAGAAAGAGAAAGCGAAACCAGGGAAGTGGAAAGAAACAAAATTGATTTCTAGATTTTTATTATTAATGACACTTATTGTTATTTAGAAGAAGAATGTCGTTATTATTATTATTTGTATTATTAGGCTATTATTATTTAAAAGAAGAATGTCATTTTTATTATTTTGTCAGTCTGAATAATTTTGTTGGTCATTGAAAGCCTTTCATTACTGAAGCCAGTCCGTGCACACCTGCCGGGCCTAACCCTGGCCTAACCATCGTTTCAAAGAATAGTACAACGGCGAGCGCGTCGAGTATAAACGCCTCGTCCGTTTGGGGAGGTGCGCGCGCAGTCTGTGGAGACTCGCGCTGCGGAGCCAGGCGAAAGTATTTAACAAGGCTTGAAACGTCAGGTAAAGCGCACAGGCTCGCAACTGAAGGAATACATATGCCTACAAATCAAATGCTTTGGTAAAGTCACACAACTTAAACATTGAAGTCCATGTTGCACAAAAATAAACACTGAAGTTTATAATTAGCCTACTATGTTGTTTTTTTTTTTTTTTTTACAGTGGGTCATAATATATCATATCTTTTAGTTTGTCAGTGCGTTTTGTGGTGTTAGGAATTGTTTTTCTGCGCATTCCCGCACTCAAAACGTGCGTACACCACCTCCTGAGCTGGCGTAGGATTTGAGCGTGCCGTACGCCAACGTTCATATTGATAAATCTCAAAGTCACCGTGGTTTTGGGTGTACGCCAGGTGTACGCTGGGAATTTGGTGTACGCACTTTTGATAAATGAGGGCCATTGTGTCTTAAATGTAAGTTACTCTTCCTTCTTGTTTATTGAATAGTTTCCTACGGCAGAAACCGGGAAAACCGCGTTATATGTAAATACGAATTAAGTATATTCCCTCAGGTTCTATTGGACGACTCGGGAGTCTGTTTGATTCAGCGTTTCATTTGAAAAATGGTAACTGCATGTCGAATGTTTCATGTTCTAAATTTTTACATCAGCCATTTGGCCCTGCTTACAAGACTATATAGTGACCACATTGGACGGGTAACCAGATACTAACGTTACATCAAAAGGGATTTTCTCGGCAAGATTTTTTAAAAACCCAACAAGAATAATGAGACTGTTGAAACATGAAATAGCCTACTATGACAAAGACTTGATGGTGACAGAGCTGATGGGTTTATTGGTTATCCAATAGAGTCTCGATTACATATTTGTTAAAGACAAAACCAAATCATGAGTTTGTAAGAATGACTGAAGCCTCGTTTGAGGTCAGTCCCATGATGACTGCTGGATAGCTGACCATCTGCCAATGAGTCTGGTTCCTTTCAATCCCCTGAAATCTTCCGGCTCTGGGTCCAGAACCCCCAATGCAATTTGTCCTCAGACCTAACACCGAACCACACACCAGATCAGCCGTGTGAGCAAATATGTGCTCACCATGGAGAGCTGTTTCCGTCTATGTGGAGTGAGAGGGAACATGTGTGACCGCTCCATGTCTGGCTGTAGCCTCTGCGGGAGGAAGTGGGGTTTTATTCTGCAATGGCTTTTCCAGGCGGAACAGGGAATGGGAAGGAGATGCAGAGGGAGAAGGAAGAGAGGAGAGAGTCTAATTTCATCCGATTCCACCACCTCTCAGAGAGCCTTCACACAAAAGCACGTTATTCAGGGCCTGTCGGAGTGAAATCAGTCATTTCAAGATTAAATGATGGATAAAATGTGTAGGGGGTATAGGGGGTCTTGTGGGTTGGGGGTATTGTAAGAAATAACTCCCAGAATCCCTCATCAGTACTTTATAGTAACTCATTGACGGATCTAATCAATATCTTTATGTCTGGTTTATTTTTATACCCTACATCTGGGCTCAGATCTTCAGAGATATTTGCTGACTGCACACTGTTGAGTTCAGTTGCATTGTGCTTTATTGGAATTGAGGGTTACTTTCTACAGTTATTTTTTGTTTTGTTCAGTGAAAGTCACTTTAAAATTGTCTTGGAAATGTTTTTGTCTCGTTTAATTTTGATCGTTTTTAAACAACTTTTTTTGTACTTTTATGTTTGTTTTATTTAGACTTTTAATCTTAAAACAAAGTACAATTCCAATCTTTTTTTGTGTTTTCCGTCATTTTATTAACTCTGGATTCGCAAAATGCTTGCTCCCGAAAGATGGGTCAGTAGTACCCAGTTTATTTGGACCAGCTTTCTCCTCAGAATCACAACCTTTAAGTATGATTAATTATTGATGTTTATATTTTCAACCGGTTGTTTCTAAATATGTAGTTTTGTGTTTTATATTGTGTAGGTTTCTGGCTAACCAGCTATCTCACGTTATTATTGTCTTCCTCAAATAGTTCTGCAAATTATCTGTGGGCAACTATTACCTAAAACTGTCCATAATGCAGATTGTCTGCCGGTCTTACTACTTTGAGTAATGATAAAGGATAGAGCAAGATTTGTTTTAAGTCAGTCAATCATGTTAATGCTCTGCTAACATATGCGCTGTTACAGTTCCCGCATGTGCACTGCAATAAATTAGAAATATAAAATATCGGTTTGGTGATAGACATACAATTGTTAATGCTGATGGTGAGGAATAACAGTTGCAACATCTCATGATGAACGTCAAAATGAGTAGCGTATTACTGAGAACTGTCCCGCTCAAGTCGTCCTTGCGATGGAGGTTCGGGTTGAACAACTAACTTTCAGTGTTTCATCATCAGACTTTCGCTCGGATTGATTTGTTCAAATCTACGCCATCATTACTGTCTTTAAGTGTACTGTAAGGGAATAATACAGTCAAAGACCCAGAACCAGATATGATGAATGAAGACCCGGAGTTAAGAGTGCAGTCAATTGAAGAAAAGTTTTACTGAAGATAGTTTGTTTCATCAGGCAGAAGTCAGCTTCAAGACTCACAAAGAGTTCGCAGGCCCACCCCGCTTACAGTTACAAAGATCACAGCAATTATACCCTTCACCAAGGGGTAAGCTTGAGAGGACAATGAGAGGACACTTTAATCTAACTGGAAAGTAAGGCTTTAACAAAGAAATGGTCCCTTAAACTATAAACTTCAATGACCCCTGTGACCATAGTTGTCAGGGTACCCTAGAAAAGCAGATGTATGTATTGACACATGTTGAAGACCTTTCTTAAACACAAAACGAGTCCATATTTCATTTCTGGAAGCCGGGCTAAATGAGCAAGCACTGTTACTGCGTTCCTGGCATGGGCCAGACCCTTCAGTCACCTCTCAGATATTTAATACAGACATTAGAGGATACATGAAAAGAACATTTCAGTAATCACACTGGTAACTTCTATAACAAAGTAAAATCTCATAAGCTTAGAGAAGTCATTTAACTTGTGATATTTAGAAGGAAAAAAAAAAATTGATTAAAGGGATAGTTCACTTTGAAATTAATTTTTGGTATGTTTTAGCTTACCTCAAGGGCATCCAAGATGTAGGTGTCTTTTTTTCCGCGGTAGTTTCAATTTTGATATTTTTAGGTCAAACCGTTCTTGTCTGTCAGTCATATAATGCAGGTCTATGGTCACGGTCTCAAAACACAAGCACAGAGTCCAAATTAAAACAATTCCCCGTCGTCCAAATTAAACAATTCCCCATCGTAAGTACACATTGATGGCCTGAGACACGAAACGAGCGGTTTGTGTGAGAAAACGAACAGTATTTGTATCGTTTTTACCTCTTATACGCAGACATGTCCGAGTGATCTGATCTGACGTGTACGCAGACTGGTGCATAGATATATACACTAGATGTCGCCTTAAAGACATTCGTTCCAATGAACTGCCGTAGACAAAGCGACATCTAGTGTATCTATGCACCAGTCTGCGTACACGTCACACACCAGGATGCGCGAGCGCCCTCAGATCACTTGGACGTGGCTGTGTATAAGAGCTAAAAACTATATAAATACTGTTCGTTTTCTCACACAAACCGCTCGTTTCGTGTCTTAGGCCATCAATGTGTACTTACGATGGGGAATTGTTTAATTTGGACGACGGGGAATTGTTTTAATTTGGACTCTGTGCTTGTGTTTTGAGACCGTGACCATTGACCTGCATTATATGACTGACAGACAAGAACGGTTTGACCTAAAAATATAAAAATTGAAACTACTGCGGAAAAAAAGACACCTACATCTTGGATGCCCTTGAGGTAAGCTAAAACATACCAAAAATTAATTTCAAAGTGAACTATCCCTTTAATACCTTGATTCCAGAATCCACCCCTTCAGTACGATCTCTGAGCTTTAGGAATCCCTTGGAGCTGAAGTCTAGTTGGTATGAAAATGGTTGTTGTTTTTCCGTTGCGCGCTGTAAGTAGTAGACCAATCACAACAGACTGGGCCATCATTAAAGATAAAAATTTATTATGGAAGTCAATGGGGTCCATCAACTGTTTGGTTACCTGTATTCTAAAAAAAAATATCTTCTTTTGTGTTCAGCAGAAGAAAGCAATTCATACAGGTTTGGAACAACTTGAGGGTGAGTAAATGATGACAGAATGTTCATTTTTGGGTGAACAATAATTGTATTATTGTTCTACACTCTCTCTCTCTCTCTCTCTCTCTCTCTCTCTGTATATCTACACTCACCTAAAGGATTATTAGGAACACCATACTAATACTGTGTTTGACCCCCTTTCGCCTTCAGAACTGCCTTAATTCTACGTGGCATTGATTCAACAAGGTGCTGAAAGCATTCTTTAGAAATGTTGGCCCATATTGATAGGATAGCATCTTGCAGTTGATGGAGATTTGTGGGATGCACATCCAGGGCACGAAGCTCCCGTTCCACCACATCCCAAAGATGCTCTATTGGGTTGAGATCTGGTGACTGTGGGGGCTATTTTAGTACAGTGAACTCATTGTCATGTTCAAGAAACCAACTTGAAATGATTCGAGCTTTGTGACATGGTGCATTATCCTGCTGGAAGTAGCCATCAGAGGATGGGTACATGGTGGTCATAAAGGGATGGACATGGTCAGAAACAATGCTCAGGTAGGCCGTGGCATTTAAACGATGCCCAATTGGCACTAAGTGGCCTAAAGTGTGCCAAGAAAACGGCATGATGGATCCATGTTCTCATTCTGTTTACGCCAAATTCTGACTCTACCATCTTAATGTCTCAACAGAAATCGAGACTCATCAGACCAGGCAACATTTTTCCAGTCTTCAACTGTCCAATTTTGGTGAGCTCGTGCAAATTGTAGCCTCTTTTTCCTAGTTGTAGTGGAGATGAGTGGTACCCGGTGGGGTCTTCTGCTGTTGTAACTTGTAGCCCATCCGCCTCAAGGTTGTGCGTGTTGTGGCTTCACAAATGCTTTGCTGCATACCTCGGTTGTAACGAGTGGTTATTTCAGTCAAAGTTGCTCTTCTATCAGCTTGAATCAGTCGGCCCATTCTCCTCTGACCTCTAGCATCAACAAGGCATTTTCGCCCACAGGACTGCCGCATACTGGATGTTTTTCCCTTTTCACATCATTCTTTGTAAACCCTAGAAATGGTTGTGCGTGAAAATCCCAGTAACTGAGCAGATTGTGAAATACTCAGACCGGCCCGTCTGGCACCAACAACCATGCCACGCTCAAAATTGCTTAAATCACCTTTCTTTCCCATTCTGACATTCAGTTTGGAGTTCAGGAGATTGTCTTGACCAGGACCACACCCCTAAATGCATTGAAGCAACTGCCATGTGATTGGTTGATTAGATAATTGCATTAATGAGAAATTGAACAGGTGTTCCTAATAATCCTTTAGGTGAGTGTATATGTATATATATCATAACTTAATTTAAGATAAGTTATTTTCAGCATTTTCTAAAATTTGGTAAGGTTATGTTTTAAAAAAAAACTTACAGTAGAGTCAAAAAATAAATGTTTTCTCTTCCATTTTGCTTTTCAAGTAAATTTTGTTAAGGATGTTTAGGCATTTTTAATGGAAAATAAGGCAAAGTTATGGCAAAATGATTTTTGTGCAGTGTTCCTTATACACCTCTTTCTGAAGACCATTTAGATTAATAGTCATATTTACCGGCTTTTTTTTTATTCTTTAAAACCAGGAAAAACGGGAGTGGTTTTACTGGTGGGGTGGTGGATGACACCCTGTGAACTAAGCCTTTGCTTCTTGTCGGAAATTTGATTAAATGCGGCAAAGACTGGGTGACCCGCATGTCTGGGAGAGGAGATTTTTCATTTTTCTTTAATACTCATGTTTAATTTCATGATTGGCTAAAGCTCCAGGTGGCTGCTTAATGTCCAACAGATGGGCCCCTCCGCAAACCCAATTTTCCATTGCAGGCTGATGGCAATAAAAGGAGGGATTTTCACAGTTCCGCAGGCACCCCTCGCATTTCCACTCTCCCAGGGGCAGGGAGAGAGTGAGCAAGACCGCAGTGTTATACTTTGTTTTTATTAAAGCGTTTGATTGACAGCAAAGGAAGATTTTTCCAGTATTAAACTCTAGGCCCAATTGAACGGGACAAAGTACACCAAGTCTTGACTTTGAGCTACTGGGACTGGGTTATACCACCTTTCTCTTTCTTCCTCTCTCTCTGTCTTTGTCTCTCTCTCTCTCTCTCTCTCTCTCTCTCTCTCTCTCTCTCTCTCTCTCTCTCTTCCCTTTCTTTTTAGTTATGAAGCCAATGGCTCTGTGGTGAGCCACAGGGAGCTGACAGATTGGCCCTTAGGATCTCAAGGCTTCTTTTACAATCAAAACTTGTTAACTCACATTCGGAGTTGAGGATTTGGATGGGGGTATAGAGGGGCCTTAGGATGCATCAAAGCCTGGGTCTTGAGAACACATGTTTGGGCATAAAAGTGTGTGTATGGATTAGGAGTGCTGTAAAACCAAGAAGAACTTATTCTCCTAAGGCCAGTCAAATGAGGAGAGAGGAGCAGCTGCAAAGTCCAACTCCCTCTATCCTCACTGACCTTCACCATCACTGTCTTCATCCTCGTCCTCACTGTGAAATCAGGGGTCAGAAGTCAAGACTGAGGTGCACACTAAAACCTGAGGGAAATTTCTTGGATACTTGACGTAATGGATCATGTTTTCTAATTTAACCTCTTTTGCCAAATTTGCTTGTAATATTTATATATTATATATAAAATATATATTTTAAAAAGTCATAGATAGTCATTTTGACAAGACTTTGTTAAAAAAAATTTGGGGGAAAAGGTACATGAGTCATTTAAAAATTAATACTAAATTTAAAAATAATAATAGTTACATTTATAAAGAAATGACATTGATGAATGATTTAATTTAATAATTGATTATTTTATAAATGTTTTTTTTATAAGTAATAAACTATTACTATTGTTCAAAAGTTTAAAAGATTTAAAAAATGTTTTTGAAATAAGTCTTATGCTCACTAAAGCTATATTTATTTGATCAAAAATACAGTAAAAACTGTACTGTGAAATATTGGTTATTTAATGTAACTGTTTTCTATTTTATTGTATTTACATTTACATTTATTCATTTAGCTGACGCTTTTATCCAAAGCGACTTACAATTGCTATATATGTCAGAGGTCGCACGCCTCTGGAGCAACTAGGGGTTAAGTGTCTTGCTCAGGGACACATTGGTGTCTCACAGTGGATTCGAACCCGGGTCTCTCACACCAAAGGCATGTGTCTTATCCATTGCGCCACCACCATTTAATGTAAAATGTAATTTATAACTGTAATGGCAAAGCTGAATTTTCAGCATCATTACTCCAGTCTTTAGTGTCACATGATCCCTCAAAAATCATTCTAATATGCTGATTTGGTGCTATTTATTATCAGTGTTGAAAACAGTTGTGCTGCTGCTTATTTTTGTGGAAACCACGATGCCTCATCATGATCATGAACCATGATTTATCAGGATTCTTCAAAGTTCAAAATAACAGCATTTATCTGAATGAAGACTAAAATTTCATCTTTTTCATTTTTTAATATAATTTAATTATTTTATTATTGAATATTATGTATCTGTACTATTATTCTTTATTAATATTCATAATCAGTTGTAATATCTTATAGAGTTATAGAGTTTTATGTGTATGTGAGTTTGAGTGCATGAGAGACTATAGATAGCATGGATTCATATGAAGATCATATGTCAGAGATATAGGAAGACAGAGGGGTGTGTACTGTAACATGTTGCAACTGATGCAGATGTAAGCAACAAAGATATTCTTAATATGGAAGTGAATTGTGCCATGTGTTCGCATGACATATACGTTCCATTTTTAAAGCTCAAGCAATATAGTTTGTTACCATAAAAGGAAGCCTCTCAGTGATGTATATAAGCTCAATCTTACTGTACACATCAGAGAAACTAAGAGAGGAGAGAGAAACTAAGAGAGGAGAGAGAAACTAAGAGAGGAGAGAGAAACTAAGAGATGTGAGGGAAGAGAAATACGAGAACGTATAGACCTGGCATGAATGTAACATCTTCTGAAAGATTCTCTCCTGACATATAAGAATAAAAGATTCTTCTTGGCAAGATAACTGGTGTCCGGTCCTGTGAATCTAATAATAAGGGGAAAGACTAAATTCCAAGTCTACACTGAAATATAAATAGTTTGTGACAATGTACAAAGTCTTAATTTTAATCAATCTAATGCGAATAAAATAATACATTTTTTTCTTCTGTATATGGGAAAACAAAAAACTGAAACATGGTTTGTATCTAATGCAGTGACATTTTGATAGTTTCTTTTGTACCTTTAAAGGGTTTATAATCGTCACTTTGGGGGCCATGTGTGTATATTATGTATATGTGTGTGTATATTTCTCAAACATGGAAACGATTATGTTGATATTACTTGAGACAGACGAAATCTTGCCACATTACTCATGCTGTACTGTTTTTGTGCAACCCAGATACATAAACACTCTGACAGAAAAACAAAACGTATCTAATACAAAAAAGACAGCAGAACTGTATGCACTTCAAATCCATTTGAAATCCAATAGCTCAAACAAATACCGAACAGACAAAGTATTTTACTTGACACATATTGTGAAGTGCCACGGGATTCTTTGAATCTAACTGACTTTTCATTTGGACCATAAAAAACATGGTGAATCCAAACCCATTACCAAAGGAATGACATGAGGATATTCAAACCCTTTCCGTCCTCAGTATGCAGGTGCTGCTGGTTAGGATATTTAGGGCACGTATTATTCCACTTAGAGAATTATTCAAGGTTTTGTATTGTACTTAGTATGAAATCATTCAGATCAGTTTTAGGTCATACACGTTTTTGAATTTTTGGTGGAGTTCATTGCAAGTGGAAAGTTTCTAATACTTTTCTGATGTCTTTAATTACAGGTCCGACTCTTTCTTTGACATCATATCAACGGCATCCAGTGTACAGGTCAGTGTTCATTACTTTTACAATACTTTTAGGAGACACTTTTATACAAAGCAGCTTGTATTGCATTTGTCTGGGAATCAAATATCTTTGTGCATTAACCGTTTGAGTTAAAGAGGTCTCATACTGTGATTTTGAAGCCTTGTGTCCCAAACGGTGTCTCCCTTTTTCAAACCATTCAGCTTTCGATCACTTAACCTTAGTTTTTGGACCAAGTTGTTGGACCAGTTTCCATGCAGATAATGGTATTAGTGGAGCAGTTCTGTTGCCATGGCAACTAGTCTCTATAGTGCCGTCTCCAACCACAGGGGATGATATAGAGCTGTTGATGTTGGATAACAGAAGCAGATGTAGAAGGCAGAAGTGAGTTAAATGATCTGAGAGCACTAGACCAGGTCACAGTTCACAGACTCTATATTGAGCTGAACAGAGGGATCCACTGAGTGTGGGAGACTTTACTGAGACGAGACCGAGAACAATGCTGAAAGCTGAAAGGGATAGTGACACTCAGCACTATAGAAAATCACAGTTTTGACAAATGTGAAACATTCATTTAGTTGTCACTGTTTTATTTTTATTTTTATAAAATATATAGATGTTTTACAAACCTTGTAGGATTAATTGTCTTATAAAGTTAATATACAATTAAAGGTTTGGGCTTAGTAAGATTAAACAAAAAGTTTTTGAATGAAGTCTCTTATGCTCACCAAGGTTGCATTTATTTGGATAAAAAATACAGTAAAACAATAACACTGTGAAATATTATTACAATTTAAAATAGCTGTTTTCTATTTTAATGTATTTTAAAATGTAATTTAATCCTGTGATGACAGCTACATTTTCAGCATCATTTCTCCAGTCTCCAGTGTCACATGATCTTTATAAATAATTATAACAATTATCTCAATTCAGATCAGTGTTGGAAAGAGTACTGAAAATTAGTACTCAAAAGTACAAGTATCGTTACATTACTGAAATAATACTCAATTACAAGTAAAAGTACTGATGTCAAAAAAGTACTTAAGTAAAAGTACAAATTACTCTTCTCAAAAACTGCTCAGAGTACTAGTTACTAGTTACTTTTTAGCCGGCGATAGTTAATGTATTACCAATAAATATTCAATCAAATCATAGATCTATGTAGAAAATAGCTACTTTTAACACATTTTTACCTTATTGATGAAGGACATTAATTAGTCATGATACTGGAATTTCTCACTTCAATATGATCAGTATCATTTTCAATAACATCGGGAAAACCACCACATACTAAATATTTTAATATCAACATTTTTGTCCATCCATTTTGTCAAGGCAATCATTATTTTCAAGCTTCAAAAAGCACGAAACTCATTGTAACAGTAATCTCTTTGAATGGAAAAGTTTAATTCAAGTCTTCTGAAGAGACACGTCCACTATATACGATGAACGGATTTTAATTTAGGCTTTTGATTACATATTTAAACGTTGATCAATAACCATTACAATAATCTAACTTAAACATTTGCTCACTCTGTGTATTTGTCTTTACAATAGGGTAACTCTGTTGCAATAGCTCACACACAGCGCAAGGAAGCTTGATTTCAAATTGAATTGAATTTGCAAAAATGACAAGTAAACAGTCAGTAATAAAATGAGAACAAATAAAATAAATTACCTCAATACAGTTGAGGTATTCGAAATATGAAAACACTGAATTTTTTTATGCAGTGTGTGTTAAAGGGTTAGTTCACCCAAAAATGAAAATTCTGTCATTAATTACTCACCCTCATGTCGTTCCAAACCCGTAAAACCCGTTCATCTGTGGAACACAAACGAAGATATTTTTGATGAAATCCGAGAGCTTTCTGACCCCACATAGTCTGCAGTGTGATTAGCAGTTTCAAGGCCCAGAAAGGTAGTAAAGACATCGTTAAAATAGTAAAATAATAAATGAACTTTTTTCAACAATTTCTTCTCTTCCCTTCACTTCTCCGATGCGATTCACGTAGTAAACACAGTGCAGCGCTTCCGGGTTCTACGTCAGAACGCCGGCTCAGAACTCATGTGCTCACATGATGTCTTTACTATCTTTCTGGGCCTTGAAAGTGGTTATGACATTGCAGTCTCTATGGGGTCAGAGCGCTCTCAGATTTCATCAAAAATATCTTTATTTGTGTTCTAAAGATGAACGGGTTTTAAGGGTTTGGAACGACATGAGGGTGAGTAATTGTGACCCCGGCTAAAGTCGAAGAATCTAATCATGAGTTTAAGAGCGTCAAAGTAGTCATAGTCATAAAAATGACAAAAATAGGTAATTTGTGTTTATTTGCTGTAAATGATAGATTACACAGAGGGTTTTGAGATGCAATACTCAAATTTTCATTTATAACATGATAAATACTGAAATTAAGGATTTTATTGACACTACGTTATACTTTTGCGCAAACAAAACCCCCGGACGTGGGCTTCCTAAACATTGATTTCAATCGTATCTGGGTTCATTTCGGCTCAACAACACCTGATTGAATTAGAATTAAATTAACCTAATAGGTTAGGCCAGAGTTTATAGGTTTAAACCCACATGGTCAATCCCAGGTGTGGGCCTTTGAGAGAATCAATCACTGGTGGCTTCAATTTCCTGTGTTTAATAAATAATAATAAATACAGCAGCTTCAGTAGCCTGAAGGTTAAATGCTTAGGGTTGTTGATGAGAAGTTCAGTGCAATTAATTGTATCTATTAATTGTCTTTGAAAGACAATTGTAGTAGGGCAAGGGCAAGGTAATGCTGATGACCCAGGACAGGCATTTACATTAGAGCTTTGGAAAGGGAGGCTCCTAAAATGAAAGTCCCAGACTGCCTGTGTGTGCAGGTGTGTATATGTGAATGTGTGTGAGAGCTTGTGGTCAGAGTTAAAGTAGAGGACACTGTCTGCCAGCAGCAATTAACCTGCAGATCTCATCTAGACTGTACTTACAGAACCAGACTTACAACCTTCCTTCTCTGTTCATCTTTCAGTCTCTTTCTCACTTTTACTCCTCCTGGCCTCTCACAGTCTGTCTGATTTCATTGAAGCTCTCATGCTCTATATTTTTTCAGCTCTGACATATTCATAATTTGGTTTAAACAATGTTTTTAATGTTTAATTGGCATAAATAAATAAAAATAACAACAATTATGTTACAGGTTTTAAAAACTCCTTGACATTGATGTTTGCTCGTACTGTAGGAATGTGTTGATAGAAGAAAAGGCTCTTTTTTCCCCCCTTTTTTTTTTTTTTTTACATCAGCAAATGTAGATAAAGTTCAGTGTAGTGCATCAAAAATATATAGACCATAGACAAAACCAGAAGGACACAAACAAGATCTGTACTGGTGAGCTGAAGTTGAGCTGTTGCAGCAAGTTGTCTTTCTTTTGCAGTTTTTAAATTACAAGTCATCCTTATAGTCTTAGTCAACAGTCTTTTGTCCCTATCATGTTTGTATAAAAGTATATCACCTCTGTATAAAAAAGGTTAGGATTAAATTCACATAGTTTTTGGCTTCTAAATATGGAAATGCAGAAAGGCAGTGTAGCTGTCCGTTATAATGCCGTCCACCAGGAAGTTAAGCAGTGTTACATTTAATTAAACATTATTTACAGCAAATTTACACTAAATGTGCAGTTCGCTCAGGCGCGCTTCTTCAGACGGATCTGATGGGAACGCTCTTTTACTCTCTTCTTCTCATCATTAACTCCTTAACGCAGTTTTTCTTTCTCTGTCTTTGTTCTGAAAGAAAAGAAAACAAAGTGATGAGAGAATGACTAACCTGTAGGTTAAAGGGTCTTTATACATCTTGTACATCCATTCATTTTACAGACACATACAAACAATTATCTCATTAGATTTTTAAACACATTAGGACACTGATGAGCAGTTGAACTCTGACCGTCATTACCAACAGGTCTGAACCGTAATCAGGACCATCTCAGAGATAGATCTCATTTAGGGAATCTGATCGCTTACCACCTGGTCCAGATTAATCAGAAGGCACTGCTGGGTGTGTGTGTGTGTGGTGAGGTGCCATTGCATTGGCACTTGTTTGTGGCATGTTTATGTGGTGCTTGGTGCCTTCTTTGTGTAGCAGGAAATTTGCTCGGGGGTTTCCGCACAAAAAGTATTCTCATCACTTCATAACATTAAGGTTGAACCACTGTTGTCATATGGACTATTTTAACAATATGTGGGGTCAGAAAGCTCTCGAATTTCTTCATTTGTGTTCTGAAGATGAACAAAGGTCTTGAGGGTTTGGAACGACATGAGGGCGAGTAATTCATTTTTGGGTGAACTAACCCTTTAACAGCTTTTAAGCAAAAAATTTGCGAAAGATTTCTGTGGATTACACCATTTGAATAATTTGAATAATATGAATGATATAAGTAATTATACAGCTGTTAGTTGCAGTTTAACTTGTTTTGAACAAGCAGCGTTCCACAAGTCTCTTTTTCTTTTACAATGATACCTGGTGTAATATACACTGTAAAAAACGATTTTTTTTTTAGTTGTAAATAAAACAGATTTTATTGGAGTATATTTTAGAAGAAATACTTTTTTTGTCAATGTACTTCAAAATTTCTTGTTTGATGAAATGTGTTGCTTGCCATTTTTTGTAATTGTTTACGAAATCTTTGAGGGAAAATTGTAAAAAAGAAAAAAAAAGAGAGAATTTTTGTTTCACTGCATTAAGTTAATTATTTTTGTTTTGGTGTTTGACAGTGTACTTGAGCCTTACCTATGGGACTGTAGGTGTACATATGAACAATTAATGCTTCTTAAATTTAACTCATAACAGAAAAAGAAGTGCTTTCAGCTGATAAAACAAAGTCTTTTGAATGTTTGGCATTAAACACTGACAAATTGCAAGTTTGAGTTCATCAGCCCTCATTAATTGGTTGCAGCCGATGAAATTTTTATTAATAAATAATCAATCCTCTATGGCCCATCAAATACAACCATATTATTTCAGTAACAGTATGTGAAATACTAGATGAAAGGATGAATCTAGAGTGTTTTCATTAAACTGTGGTGTTTAAAGAGTCTGTTCAGGATTAGTCCTCGTAATGATAATGAGGGTGTTGAAGGCTTTGGTGGAACTCAGGACATACATGAACTGCGCAGGAAGACGTTCAGGTTGTCAGGGGAATAGACCAGATGTTTCTAGTGCACTGCACAAACACAGCAGACGCATTGCAGCCTGTGCAGTGTGTGTTCATGGCGTTTTTGTGTACCTCTATGAAAGTTTTGTCTAGAGCCAAATGAATCATTTGTTTTCATCACAGTGGGTCATATAAACACTTTCTTTTAGAATGCGGTAAATGTTAATTAATGTGGTTGAAGTCAGACCAAGCATATCAAGGGTTTTATGCCAAAATGATCTGTTTTTATGATCTGATGACATCAAGAAATTATACTAATGTAAGCTTAAAAAGCTATGGATAAATATCTGCTTATCTGTCAATTGCACACTCAGAATATTTCATGGTATCAGTCACTAAACATTGATAAATGACACTTTAAAAAGTGAACATTCTGTCATCATTTACTCTCCCTCATGTCTTACAAACTTGACTTTCTTTTCCATGACTTTCACAGTAGAACACAAAGATTATGTTTTTAAAAAAGTTTTTTTTTTGTCCATACAATAAAAGTCAATAAGGTCCAATGTTGTTTTGGACACTGCTTTTATTGTTTGGACCAAAACAACAAAATATCTGTTTCACAGAAGAAAGTCATACAGGTTTGGAGTGACGTGAGAGTAAATTATTTTTGGGTGAACTATCCCTTTATATCTCAGTTGCATTTCTGAATGGCATGGATGAATAACAATGCACTGACCTCTAACCTTGAACCGGTCACAAAATAATAATAGTTTATTATTAAACATAATTTTTTATAGGTTTTGACTGCTCTATACATTTTAAGATGATATCTGACCTCTAACTAACTGCTCGTGCATTTTGAATAGTTATTCTGGTGCAATAAAATCAACAATGTGTGTGGATAAGAACAAAGGTATTTTTTTAGGCAATATCAGCAACACTTTAATAGAAAATAAATTATTAGAAAGTGGAACTGAAAAAATTATACTTTTTTATTTCGGCACACAGGCCTCCATCAGGGCTAAATGACTGCAAACTGAGGAAACTCATACATTTTGACAGCTACGTTCCATCATGCTACTCACCAGCCGTCTCTGGTTGCTGAGGCAGAAGGTGCAGATCTGTCTGGGCTGTGAGTTTTCCGAGTCCGGGCTGGGTGTCGAGGTCTTCTGGAGATTGTGGTGGTGATGATACAAGGCTCCAGGACTCCTGAGACAGGGCTGGCCGTCTCCACACTCCTCTCCAACCAGCAAGACGTTCCCCAGGTGTGAGATGTAACTGGAGGCCAACCGCAATGTCTCAATCTTGGACAGCTTCCTGTCGGCTGGTTCGGTGGGTATCAGCGTCCTCAGAGCGGTGAACGCCGTGTTCACACTGTTCGTGCGATCCCGCTCTCGGGCATTTGCGGTGTTCCGCTGCCGTACCTCAACGATCTGTGAACGGATCTCGGTAGGGACCGCTACCGGTCGGCAGCTATACCTCTTTTTGGGAGCACCCAACTTAAAGGCACCATAGCTGTGGCTTGCCATACGGAAGGACTTGTCTTCGGATCCAGAACCCTCGCTGCCGTTGTCGTCGTCCTCGGAATGCATGCTGATCTCAGAGCACAAGAAATTACCTGGGGTTGGTCGCACCATCGCGAAAGACATGCTCAGCACCTTACAGGACCCCAGGAACTTGCTTTTCAACCTCGCACCAGAGCGCTGAATATTTTCTAGTCTCCACAAACACAAGAATGAACTCAATCCCTATTTCTAATCGTACACACCAGGACACACTAGTGTCGTTTGAGTCCAAGCTCCTGTAACCAGTTTTGCAGGAGGGATCCAACCAATCCAGTGATGCTTGACTGAGTCACTTCTGACTCACTCATTCACAAGAAATGCTCTTCTCTCCAATGTCATGAGTTATTTAGGCTAACAGCATGCCAAGCCGCCTCCCAGAATCTGTATGTTCACGCGTGTGTGTGTGTGTGAATGGGTTTGTGAGCTCCAGATCCTTCAGTTCCACGTGTGATTTCAGCTGAGCGTTTCCTTATGCCTTGGATTTATAGTCAGGGGGTGTGGCTGGGGTTCGCTCTCCCTTCTCCATTCCCTGTGAAATCCTGTGAGCAAGTGGGAGGAAGGAGAGAAAACGGGGACCTCTCTCTCTCTCTCTCTCTCTCTCTCTCTCTCTCTCTCTCTCTCTCTCTCTCTCTCTCTCTCTCTCTCTCTCTCTCTCTCTTCTCCCTCTGTCTCTTTCACTCCACATTAGTATTTTTTTTTATAAAAACGTGACCCTGAAGTGCTTCCACAGAAGATTAATCAGTGTGATAGATTGGTTCGTTTCTTTCAGTGTATTACATTTATTTTTGGTCCTTTCACACTGAATTTTCAATTCAGTCCATTAACTCTCCATTTTTTGTCTACGCTCTCTCACTCTTTGTCAAAAACAGGAGTCGTCAGGGCCAGGTGCTCATGAATCAATCCAATCTGAACCTAAATACAGCGTTCAGTCTGTGGACGGTAGCCCAGATCGTTTTGCCTTTGGCACCACAGTCATAGGAGGCCTGACAAATGATTGCACAGTTGTTGAGGGGTAATATCACAGGATATTATACAACATTCATAATAATAGTAATAATTTTCATTGTTCATAATATTGGTTCTTGTGCATGGAGATTGTCCACTAGCAGCTCTAGTGCTGATTAAACAGGAAGTGCCCTGGGCTGCGGAGAGTTTTCACTGTAAGCACAATGACTCTCATAATGGTTGAGTGAAGGCGATAGGTGGATTGGTTGTTTGAAAAGCTGTATGACAGTCACGGGCACACTGACATTTTAATTTGCCATACTTGTCAAACGTTGCCAAAAATGGTATGTTATTGATCTGAAAATTTTTCAAACATTTTAGGACCCTGATGCACTTACATTTTAGGGGTTCTGGTCATTCATGTTGTACATTTTTGATCTTTTGAAAAAAAGATGTGTTGGTTATTCTAAATTATATGATGGAATTGGTGTTTGGCTTGAGGTCATGGTGCAAAGGACCCTAGGTTGATTTTTCTCCAAACCATCCCTTTAACTTAGTGATTGCTATCAGGATGTGAAGAGACTTAAAAAAGAATAACAAAAAAATTTTCTAGAACAATTCACCTACCCTGCCTTTAATTTAGATTTTATTTTTTAAAATAATCTTTTTCAATATTAATATAATCACACCTACTTCTGCAAACCAGATGGAATGTTTTAGAATGAGACAAACCAACTAAGACCTCAAAATATAAGATGATTCATTTATAAAATCCATAAGCTTTATGGCGAACATCACATACAAACAGGAAAACCGGTCTCATCACATCCGCTTGTCGGAGAAAGTGTTAACGGCAGTATGAATTGATGACGATGTCTATGAACTTTTTAGGTAATCAGCTAACCTAGCTAGTTATTTTTTTATTGTTGCCGTTTTATTCCATCTAAATATCTAATTATTAATGAGAAGAAGACAAATAAAACAACTTTTAGATATCAATCTGCATATGCGATGAGCATCGGTTATGTTCATCTTTGCTTGCTTCTTTTAAGGTATCTTGAGTAAAGCACATACAGTAGACTAGAACCGGAAGCGATACAACCTGTTTTACAGAATACTGAAGGTTGTTGCGCATAACCCCCACTGCTAATATGTGATGATTTTGCTGTTGTTTTCTAAAATGATGTCACTTCCTGGATGATAATGCCATAAAGCACTTTTATTTTTTAAAAATAATGATACAAATGATTAACCTGATGGAATATGATTTGTGTGATTATTAAGGACTTATATAAAAATAAAACCTATAAAATGAAGACCAATTTGAATAATGTTCTGAAGAAAACACATTTTGTTTGAAACATTTTGGTTACAAAAAAATACATAATTTATTAAGATATTTTCAAGATTTTCTTTGTTCAATTTTTTTGTCTAACCAAAATGCATTTTTTTTTTAAAGAAGGACATAGTTGTAAAATTTGAATTAAATTACAATTAAAATGCATCCCTTTTTTTCAATGATTTTGAATATTGTAATAATAGAAAAAAAAAGCTACAGTATATGATTTCTTTAAAGGTTTCAAGTTTCGTATTTCATCCAGTATATTACAATATGAGTAAGGATATTTGAAGAAAATGCACTGCATAACAAGAATGACTAATTTAGATAAAATAGTAACGATAGCATACTTCAGTATGAAAAAGCTTGCAAAAGCCCATTGCATTAATGCTGTGTATACTGAAACTTGATGTCCATAAATCAGAACAGATCGGTAGTTTGTTCTTCCCTACATCTGATTATCATTACTTTCTCTGGAACATCTGTGGTAAAACGTCATTTCAGCTTTAAGTGCCCTTCTTCTTGTGCCCTGTGTAGTTGAACTCTTCTGGCATAGTTTGGGAAACTGTCAAAATCCATCACTAATCTTTTGCTCAGGACTGCAGACAGTCGTTATGGATGTCTGCCGGACGTACGTCCAGTCAACTATCGGGGGACTCCGCTGTCTAGCCATAGTTGGGGACAGGCCAGCAGGCAGCAACCACGCCTGACAGGACAGGGCCTCCGCAGCTGGCTCATTTAGTGTAAGAGGAGACGGATTTAGGGGTGGAGGGAGAGAGACAGGGAAGGAGGGACCCTATCAGCTGTCTCATTTTAACACGCATATCACTTTACGTGTCAAGCAAGAGGTCTAATTAGTAATGAACTGTGATCTCATCGGTTAGATGTATCTGGGGTGGTTTCCCTGAAATGGGGCAATGCTATTTAGAGTTGGTCACATAAGCTCAACCCGGCCCTCAGTAGAAATGGGAGAAATAATTTGGCGTTTCGTCTAACTCATCTCTCCACTGCTGACTGGTAATTGCCACTTTCTGTGGCCTTGCCTCTGACTTCCAACCCCTCTATTTCAGGAGCAGAAATGAAGTCAGTCTTCACTGAAATTCCATGCCGTAATCGTCCCGTTCCTCGGAAGCCAAAGAATTCAGACGGCAAAGCAGGTCAGTGGGGTTTTGAGATGGAAAAAGTGAACCGTTTAGAAACTTCTGGAATTCTGTGCCCTTCAGAGCTTTTCCGACAGATCTTACCCTATAGAACCTGAATCTATAATATAATATAATATAATATAATATAATATAATATAATATAATTCAAAATTATAAACGATACAAAATAATATTTTGTATTATGTACTTTACAACTGCTCTGGAACAATAATGTGAACAACACTATAAAAATAAATTTGAATTGAATTTTAAAAAGTTTATTTGGTAACACTTTAAGATAACTGCATGCTATTAATCATTAGTTAAGCATTAGTAAACAGTTAATCCATCATTTATAAAGCATTAATAGGCATTAAGCAGTTTATAAATACAGCTATACATGCTTTATTCTTGATTTATAAGCATATCTATAATGTTTAATAATTGCATTTTCATACTTTATTAATGATCATTTATCATTTCAAAATGAAGTATTGCATTATTTACAAACCAGTTATTTAGAAGTTTTTAGTGGTTCATAAGATCGCTTAGAACGTGTAAATAAATGATTAATAAATTATTTAAATGTACATTCATGCATCTTATTATTCAGACATATAGTAATTGTTACTTAGTGTGTTAATACATTCTTTATTAACATGTATTTCTACTGTAATTCATGGTTAATTCAGGTAGTTATAAAGCATTGTACCGACCCTTCTTTCCAGAGCAAGTGTTTTGCGAATCCTGCGTTGAACTCTGAGATTTGAGAAGCAGTTGTCAGAAAAATTAGGTGTTTGAAGGCGGGACAAGTTGTTCAAGGGCGGACAACATACACCACACAGTAGGTGGGCATTATGCAAATGTCTTATCTAGTGACGTAGAACCGCAACGCAGTGGGATTCAAAATACAGACGACTCTTTTAGGCGGTTCTGGGTCGATTCTTTCTTTTGGGAGACAATAACTTTATTTATCGTGCACTTTCAACTTTACAACTTTACAGAATGTTAACATTCACAAACAGCTATATTACACACTGCATAAAAAAGAATATTCGAAAAACCATAATAGGGACACTTTAATACAAAGTCAATATTTTCCAGATCATATTTTAATACTTTGTATTGGCTTCAGTATAGCAATAATATAAAAGCCAATTATTTAATTTGGCAAACAACATGTCTTTTATATCAGGCTTTTTCTCACACAGTACAAATCAGTCTTTATGCATGATGATATATGGCTGCCTTTACAGTATACAGTACAGGTCAAAAGTTTGGAAACATTACTATTTTTAATGTTTTTGAAAGAAGTTTCTTCTGCTCATCAAGCCTGCATTTATTTGATCAAAAATACAGAAAAAAAATGTAAAATAATGCAATATTGTGATATATTATTACAATTTAAAATAATTGGTTTTCAATTTATTATACTTTAAATTATCATTTATTTCTGTGATGCAAAGCTGAATTTTCAGGATCATTACTCCAGTCTATCACATGATCCTTTAGAAATCATTCTAATATGATGATTCATTATCAAAGTCGGAAACAGTTCTGCTGCTTAATATTTTTTCATAATCTGTGATACTTTTGATTTATTTTTTTAAATTTTTTTTAAAGAAATCTTTTGTAACAACAATATACATAATTTGGGGTCAGTAATTTTTTTCTTTCTTTTTTTGAAATAAATCAATACTTTTATTCAGCAAGGATGTGTTAAATTGATAAAAAGTGATAGTAAAGAAGATTTATATTATTAGAAAATATTTTTTTATTTTGAATAAATGCAGTTCTTTTTAACCTTTTATTCATCAAATATATTAGGCAGCAGAACTGTGTCCAACACTCATAATACATCAGAATATTAGAATGATTTCTAAAGGATCATGTGATAGACTGGATGTCACATGTGACACTGAAGACTGGAGTAATGATGCTGAAAATTCAGCTTTGCATCACAGGAATAAATGATTTTTTAAAGTATATTCAAATAGAAAACTATTATTTTAAGTTGTAATAATATTTCACAATATTACTGTTTTTTTCTGTATTTTTGATAAAATAAACGCAGCCTTGATAAGCATTAGAGACTTCTTTCAAAAATATAAAAAAAACGTAATGTTTCCAAACTTTTGACCTGTACTGTATGTTAGGAAGGGGATCATCATATTTGGGGGTCTGTGGACCCCTGCCATCATCATGTGTGACAGGTTTTCCAAAAACCCCATTAGTGAACAGGCATTTTCTCACACACTGGAGTGTGTCACTCAGAATAAGTCATTACAAATGAACCATGAGACATGTTGCTTTACTCACACTGTGTAACCCAAAGAAGGCGTGTAGTTGGTGGTGTGGCAGGGACTGGAGGGGGGTAAGTCAAGGCCTTATCTTTGAAGTTTGCCTTGTAAAGCAGGCAGCTGGTGAGGGCAATCCCACTGCGGCTCTTCGGCCTGGGCTTGTAAATCCACCTCCGCCCCTCCTAACTGGAGCCCTGGGACTAACCTGTGGCCCGCTAACAATGGCTCACTGCTAATTTAGTGACTCTTTTAAATTCAAAGCATTCTCCTCTTTGTTAACTCTTCATTGTGGTAACACTTCATATATCTGCTCCAGGTGCCACCACCAGAACAAAATCTTAAAACATCTGCTCATCATCTTGGATATAATCACTTCACTCATTTAAAGCTTCACACTTTCCTATTTTAGTAAATCTAAAAAAAAGATTTTTCTGCAAATTTGTTTGAAAATATATTTTTTTGCATTATTTCCTGTTACTTTTTTTTAATTACATGCTTTACCAATAAATGGAAAGCAGTGAGTCAGAATTAAATTATCTTATAACTACTGTAGGCCATAATTTATATTATAAGACAATGAGAATAAACTCTCACCTAAACATATATAGAATAAATAAAAAACAGTAAATGTTGATAATTATTAATTCAATTAATAATAAACTGATTAACATTATACAGATATTTTCATTACACAAATAAAATGCTGCTGCTTGATATTGCAAACTAGTATTATCATATTATTTTAATGCATTGTCGTAATTACAAATACACTGCGGTTTGTGGTGCAAATAGTTTTACTGTTTGTGTGACTAATGAATCAAAAGTCTTACACATTCACTGAAAATAGATTACTTCCATGTTGCAAAATAAGGTGAATAATCAACAGTTTCCTAATATTTTTAAGTGGTTTTGAAATTTAAACTTACAGTAATGAATAAAAATGTCAGATTTTTCAGACTTAAGTAGAGAAAAATCACACATTTACAGGCACAAGTACTTTTCAAGGGGGTGGCTAGCTTGGCAGGAAATTTGCAATTTGCAGCTATTAGTTTTTATAAATGGTGATTACCCTGCGACATTGCAGATTCCTGTTTGACCAAGGCAGAATGTCAGAGTGCAGAAGGTCACATATGTTTTCATTACAACATTCACCAGCATGGTCCATGAAATATGTTCATTACATTACACATTACGTTTAAAATATGTTCATTACATCACGGAGCGTAACAGTGATTCATAGACATCTCTTAGGAATACACTACGTGAGTAACAGTGAGTGTTCAACCTTGACTGTCTGTCCCCAGCATTTATCTTTAATTTATATTCTATTGCAATTTAGATGCATCAAATAATGTAGCTGAAATATGCATTCATAATTTTGTGCAAAAGTTAATGACCTTGTTTTGTTTTTTTTACAATTTTGCTCAGCTCAGTAGCAGCCAGAAACACACAGACATCCTGAACATATCTGAACGGAAATGGACCTTAAATGGAAACTGGAGGTTTTCCTTTTGCCGTTCATTCCATCATGGACCATTTCCAACACCGTTTCATCTCCATCAACATTGCACGCCCCACTTTGCTGCTTGTGGTCATTTGTAATGTAAGCAGTAGCTAACTGGCTGCTTATATCATCTTTTGCAGTGAGACCAATGAGCTAATTTTTTGGCTGTACAGTCCTGTTAATGTAGATTAGGGCCCAGAAATAAGTCATCCATTTTGGGTGTGGGTGAGTACATGCAGATGGATTTTTAGAACAAACATTTGCTGGAAACTTTCAGGGCTCCATTATGTATGGCGTAAAAAACAAGAATTGAGTATAATGTACAATTGTGTCTGCTTTATCCTCAAGCGTTGGCTTGGTTGTTTCTTTTCTTTATAGTGTTTGGCAAAATCGTTCGACTGTAGTGGCCAGATCAGAAATATGAAAACCCTTAATGCAGGCCATAAAATGTTCAAATGATTTACAAAACGGCCTCAGTAAATTTGCCGTTGAAGCTTATATTAAATTGTCAATAAAATGTATGAACTTTCACATTTACTTTTTGAAGCCTAACAGGAAGTTTTTGCTGTTCGTTTATGATGGTGATTTAGTATGTCATGCGGTCTATTCATAATTTAAACTGATTCCTGTGTGTGTGTTCGCACAGTTCGAAGGATCCTTAGGACATATGCTTGTCATTATCCATCGAGTAAAAGCTCTGAGTGAGTGTAAAGGAAATCCACAAGGCATATATCAGTCATATACTGGCGGAACATTTACCCTCACACATCCTTTTTCAAAACGTACATCCTCGATAGCATCCAAAAACAAATAATTGCGGTCACTTCGCCATCTGAAATGAATTGCCAAATTGCCCTCTTAATGCTGGCTCATTTCAGATGAATTTGTGTTGCTGAGTTATGCCTGAAACCGGCCCGAGACAGAGAGGGGACATCAGCACTTCATCAGCACCACAAGAAAACTTTCTTTAAAAGAGTTTCATCAGTGCTGGATACGTCATCATGGGATGTTAACCAATGGACTGAAGTTATGGACTTTATATGGGTAATTTGTAATGATAAAGCTGACAGTTGCAATTTTAAGGTATTTGATGAACAGTGTGGGCAGAGACATTATGATATGAATGGGAGAAGTCATCACACTCAGTATGGTGCATATATGTTGTAGTTACAAGATTTAATTTTTCATAGAGGCATCACCTGTTTGTTTACTCTAGAATGTGCATGTGAATTTGATGGAACAGCCTGAAAAATACATATTTGTGGTGTAATTTGATGTAAAGAAGAACAATTTATGATACTATTGTTGTCAGATTTTAATCCTCATATTGATGGTTGGTTTCATTGATTTGTTCTTTCCCCATTCAAGTAAATGGGAGCTGTACTTGCATTACTGGAAATAGCTGACCGGAGGTGCCCAAGATGGCTTTAGAGTGGACTAAAACGGGATTTTGTTGTGGATTTCTGATTTGTCTTTTGACAGAGAGCAAGGAAAAGGTATTTCTCACATCCTCACTTATCACACCGGATACCTCATTCCTACAATAGAAGATTTCTAAATTGCATATCATTTAGATTATCCTTGATCATTTTGGATGTTTTCATTTGATCATTTCCTCTACTGAGATGTAACTCACTTAAATAGATGTGCAGTTTTTCCTCAAGATGGTTTGGAATGGTGCCTTGTTGATTTAACCTTTGCCCTGAAACCATCTTCCAAGAGGCTAATGAATAAGTTCAGCTGAAATGTCCTCACGGCAGCCTGCGGAGATTACAAATCACACAAATGTGTTTGTAATGGCTGTAAAATAGAAAATAAATGCAGGGAAAGTGCAGTTTACAGCTCAAATCCTCTGTACGCTTGATGAAATGCAATAAATTATGTCCGAAAAACCCTGCTTCGCTCTGCGCTGGAAGTTGAAAAATATTTCTATTATTTTTTTTTTTAGAAGTGAGGTTCTTATTTTATATTTAAGCACTGCCTGGCTATCTTTAAATGGAGAGGGATTTTTAGGACTGAATTGAGAATGTTTCATGATTTGTATTTCTTTTGGGGTGTTTTTTACAACACCCACTAAGAAACTGATTAGTCCTCTTCCAAACCTTTCAATGCTGCCCTCAGAAGTGATTTCTGTGCTTGGTATGCTTCATGGGGTAAGATGTTTTATAATAATGAAATAATTAAAGTGTTTTTTTTGTACTGTATCAGTTGGACCAAAGGGAAAAACAAGTCCTCTGCTTTTGGAGAAACACTGGAATGTGAGAAGTCTGCATCATCATTTCATCTGGCTGGTTTGCAGTGTACATTTTTACACAGTTCCCCTTTGAAGTGGAACTTTGATGCTGCGTCTTGATATTGGCGTGAAGCACTTGTAAACAAACGGCAATAATTATTGCCAGCTGGCAGTCCATGACGTCACACGCGTCATAGCCCGTGAATATAAAAGGGTGCCTGAGTTGCACGTCCTCTGCTTTTTTGCCTTCAGGAGCCGCTTGTTTGTATAAGATAAGAGTCTGTTGGAGCGTGTTTGACTCTCGAGGGAGCTGGATGTGCTCATGACAATGCATTCGCAGTAGGAGGCTCTGTTATTGCTTGATTCTCTTAGTTTAGAGGGAATCTACTGTTTGTACGGAGCGCGTTAAACTCTCGAGGAAGCTGAATGTATTCTTTCTGATGCGTTCGTTGTGGGAAACTCCATCCATGCTTGACTCTTTTGAGGTGTGAGAGTTGAAAATCTGCACATCATGATTCGGGTCAAGCGGCTGTCGAGGCATCAGTGCGGGATTGATTGTGTGGATTGAAGGTGTTGCATAGGGAGGAGTGACGGGAGTTTTTTCCTTTTTGGACTTCTGGACTTTCATGTCAGTTCACGAAGCCGCTCTGTGGCCAACTCCGACCTGACTGATTGCTGTGAATTGTCTAATTCTGAGGAATTAGATGCATAGAGAGTTGAAGCAGGTGTTATTAATAATCCGCCGCCTCCGCTGTCTCGCATATATGTTTGTAAGCCTTTTATTCCTTCTATATCTCCTCATTGAGGTGTTAAGATAATGGAGAAATGTTAAGATAATGGAGAAATTTGTATTCGGCTCGTACAGTCCCATGCACTCCCATGCATTCAAACTTTTCACGTGTGGAGAGACTGAGCAGCGATATGTAGGAATGCCCCAGTTGAAGATCTACTTGCGAGGTATCTCTCCCCTTGTGCTGCATCCTCTTTAAAGGTTCCTGCCTTACCAATGGAGCAAGCGCTGTTCTACTCTAGGGTCCTTAAAACGGAGTAGAAGCTCCCCTGCGGTATGATTGTATGGAAGGTTGTAGTAGGAAATGCTGCCTTCGGTAGGCTGCTCCCTAAGAGCCTTGTGAAATTACTGGTGTGATATGCCTGACATAGCTGAGACTATGTTGAGTATTTTACCCTTAGAGCTTTGCTCTTGGGACCGTAAAGGGCTGAGGCCTGTCCCGCAAGGGAGGGAGAAAGGTGTTAACAGCCGGGACTTTCCTTGCTGTAGAGAAACAGTATCGGGGAGTATTGGCTTATGGAGTAATGCCACCATATGAGTCAAATGGGATGCCCCCATGGTGCTGTTAATTCGTTGAGCCAATTTATGCTATGCCCACTATGTTTGCGCATATTCACAGCCTTGTGGGGCAGGCATTCATGGCGTAGTGGGTATTGGTTCCCCATAGCGTCAATACCATTGCCATACACTGGGCTTGAATACTCAATTCAAAGCATTGAGACATTTTTTTTTTTTTTATAGTTTATCTTTTGACCAAAATATATTTTAAATTCAGTCATTATTTCTTTGTGTCATATCACTAGTTTTGGTTGAATTTACTTAATTTTGGTAAATTTAAATAATGTTTTAGTTTATGAATGTAAAATTAAACCACATATTGAAACATTTTAAATAAAAATCACAAGCTACTAAAATAAAATTATAAAGAGTGCACTATAGAGTGCTGCAGGGCTGACATATTTTTTTGTCAGAAACAAGTTAGCATTTTAGCACTTCAAAATCAAAATCAAAAAACTCTTTGTTAAAAACGTTTTTGTCATTGACAAGATTAACACTGCTGGTTTGTCTGCATGACAACTAAAACCCTTGACTTGAGTCATTGAAATGTCCCCATTATCTACAATAGGCAGGTGAGCAGAGAGACTGTAAGTTTGGAATATTTCCAGCCGTCAAGTTCACTCTGAAGTCATGAGCTAAGTGGCCTCAGAGCCTATCAAGGCTCCAGTTCTGTGACTGCGGATTTGCTTTGTTTCATCCACCGCGCCAAAGCTAGAACTGACAGAGGATGGAGGGTCTTCCAGCCGGTGAAATGTGCTTCAGCCACTTTTGTCTACTGTGCTCATAAAGTTCAACCATATACGCGTGGACAGAGGCTCCTTGTGAAAAACAAGATGGCCATGCTGAGCTTTGCCAAGAGAAACACAAGTAGACAGAAAAGCATGCGCAAGCCTGAGGAACATTCTTCTCTTCATGCCAGATCCATCATTTTTGAGTTCCACATGGTTTGTGTCTGAAACGTAATGTGGTGTATTATAATGTGTTGGGTTTGTGGAGTTTGTTTAACCTCTCTTCTCCCTCTCTGAACCTGATATGCTCCTTTTTTGCTGATTAACTTGTCTGATATGATCCATTTCATACCTTTTATGTGAGTTGGTTTTGTAATGGCATCTTTAGCAACCAATGCCACACAAAATACATTATTAAAATAGAATATTTTTACATTCTCCAAATACGTTGAAAATCTGTTAACTGTCGGTTCAAATGTCATATCCAGAATTACAACAGAGTATTAATATCTATAAAAACTGATGTTTGATTATTTGTGGTGCTTTTTATTCACATAATTTTGAAGATACAGAATGTTCTGTTCGAGCCCACATACACATACGTGTGGTTTTTATGTCAGCAAAGTTTAATATCACTCAAAATGTATTATGCTGAATATTTTAGATGCATGGAAATGCAAACTTTCAGCCGAGACAGTTTTCCATCTTATTTTTCACTCAAGTATGGTGTAAATAGTAACATCTGACTTGGCTTTACATAATAGAAAAGCCCAGTTTAACACCTTCTGCTTGAGAAAAGCACATGTTTATTCAGTGTTGTGTGATTTAGAAGTGAGATTTAACAGTGATGGGATGCAAAGATCCATATTTTGTCTTCTAATAAAGTGTGCTAAAGAAGTGGAGGATCACAAGGCTTACATTTTCCCTGATTTGCTTTTATTATTGAAACCTTTCTAGATGAGATATGGCATGTTTCTGTTTCCTATCTTTCAGATGAGTGATTTTTTTCGGATATACTCAGATGAGTTCTCAACTACTGCCACTGTGCAAGGATTACCTCTTTTAAGGTTTGTTTTATTATTATTATCAATCATTTTGGACTTGATATGATTTTTAGCTGGTGAATATCCCTCACTATATCTTTGAAAGGAAGTCCAAAGATTTTTATTTTATTTTATATAAATAAAATAATTCCCCTATGTATTAGAGTAATGGTGGACGAGGCACCTGTGATTTCTCACATGTATTTCACTTGGAGAAATCTAAGGAGAGGTTTGTTACAAAGTCAAAGTGTAAAAGCACTACTGTAAGAGCAGGTGCTGTAATGTTTCCTGAGTAATTCATTTTCTTACGAGGATACCCACTAAAGCCACTTTAGCTGTCAAATACCGATCATGGCAGCTGTAGTAAAGCAGCTCTTCCTGCTTCCCTTCCTTGATTACCCTTCATAATCATACCTTGATTTATCCCTCCCTCATTCTCAAGCCTCAGCTGTGTATTGACCTTCAGCACAACAGGAAACCCCCAGAGTGCCATAAACCAGAAACCAGTCCTCAGCTGGAAAGCACATAAAGGGATAGTTAACCCAAAATGAAATGAAAAATTCTATCATTATTTACTCACCATCATGTTTTACCAAACATGTATGGCTTTCTTTCTTCTGTGGAAAACAAAAAGAGAAGTTTAGCAGAATGTCTGTGCTGCTCTCTTCCATATGACCCCTTCTGAGGGTAGTCAAACCAAAAACTTTAGATATACAAAGATGGTGCACTCATATTACTTATGAATGGGAGAAAGTGTAACCCACAATATGGCGGAATCGTCCCACGTTCTAAATAAAAGAGCCAAATGCTAATTAGTAAAATCATTGTGTCACTATAGCTGCGAGAGGTGTTTCAAAGATGGCCGCCAAGTGAAATGACTTGCCTTAAAGGGTCTTTGGTCAAACTCAACAAAGGGCAAAAAAAAATATATATTAGGGCTGTCAATCGATTAACATTTTTAATCGCGATTAATCGCATGATTGTCATGAGTTAACTCGCGATTAATCGCATTTAATCGCACTTTTTTTTATTTGTTCTAAATGTACCTTAAATTAATACTTTTCAAGTTTGTAATACTCTAATCAACGTGGGCATGGATAAATATAGATGCTTTATGCAAATGTATGTTTATTATTGAAACCATAGTCAATATAGAGCATAAGGACGAGACATGTTTCAAAGGTCATAGATGTTTTTCAAAGAACTTGTTCATGTCTATTAAACATATGTAGAAAGAACAAAAAAATGCCAGGTTACCATTACTTCTCTTTCTTTGTACTGAGCAATTTACTAACACAAACATGTTTAGATTTTTGCATGACAGGGCAGCTCTTCTGAAAATGCTAAATGTACATTTATTATTTATTATTACATTGTAGTTTGTCTCTCTCTGTGCCCATTTTGATGAAGCTAAATTCTCAATAAAACTGTTTTCATTGGTATATTTTACTGTTTCTGTTGTCAAACAACGGAATGAATTTGAAATGGTGACTGAAACGCGACCCATTAAGACATAACTAGCTCTCCCTTCCAAGATGTTAAGTTAATCTGCACAACAATTCTGATAATCGAGCCGTCGTCTGGTGAAATCAAATTCACATAAGATAAAGACAATATCTGTGCTCTGATTTCGGCTATACTTGTAAAATTAGTGAAGCAACATAATATCTGTGCTTAACTGAATTAAAGCGCTGCTCCTCCGCGCGAGACGCAGAGAGAGAGAGAGAGAGAGAGAGAGAGAGAGAGAGAGAGAGAGAGAGAGAGAGAGAGAGAGAGAGAGAGAGAGAGAGAGAGAGAGAGAGAGAGAGAGAGAGAGAGAGAGAGAGAGCGAGCGAGCGAGAGTGCGCGCGCGGGCTGAGAGAGCAGTACCGGCGGTACCGGTAGATTCTCAGAAACTAAACAAGGTTTGGGCGCTTTGTTGAAGGGAAAAAAATCGCTAAAGGCGTCTGCAATGTCGCTAAGTTGGCAACACTGTGTATCTCCATTTCTCCAAGGTTGGGCCACGGGTCAAACAGAAAATACGCGCTGCGTTAATCGCACGTTAAAAAAATTAGTGCCGTTATGATTTTGCGTTAACGCGTTATTAACGCGTTAACTTTGACAGCCCTAATATATATATAACCAACACCATAACATCCTCATAAAAGTAGTCCATTTGATTCACAAAACCATATAATAGATTTGTCTGGTGGTCAGACTGAAATTGACAGAAAATCTTGCTTGACAGCCATGATCACCATTCCCTTTTCTTGTATGGAATAGAAAAATTACAAATAACTTAGTTTAGGGTCCAATTCTCACTATTAATTAACTAGTTGCATATTAGCATGCATATTACTAGGATATTGGCTGTATATTAGTACTTATAAAGCACATATTAATGGCTTATGCTGCATGACCATATTCTACAACCCAATATCTAAACTTAACAACTACCTTACTAACTATTAATAAACAGTAATTAGGAGTTTATTGATGCAAAAGCTATAGTTACTAATTAGTTAATATAGTGAGAATTGTACCCTAGACTAAAGTGTGACCATAACATATTTTGTGTTCCACAGAAGAAAGAAATACATTTAGTTTAAAAGACAAGACATGACAATGAGTAAATAATCACAGAATTTTAATTTTAAACCAACCATATCTCAGACATAATGGCTTAGAATTATCCATTGTGATGTCCCCTCATGTTGCATTCGTAGTTCGCATGCGTTCATGTTTGTTATCATAGTTTGCTTGGACACTGGACTGATGCCCTGCACCGCAGTAAATCTCTAAACTTAAGAGCTAAGCAGGCTGTTTAACACTCTCTTGGGATGCACAGAATCACCGTGAAATTAATCTCTGGTCGTCTTAGTATAAAACACATGCTTGACAAGTGGATTACTACCAACAGATGGCATTGGGCTAGTCTTGATTCCAAACATCAAGAATTTACTAAGCAGAAACTGATCCCTAGTTGAAATAAAAAAGGAGTAATAATGAAATATGGCTAGATGAACTTACACAAGCTAAAGCTTGTTTAATTCCGTGGTTTATATTAGTGGGTCCAATTTCAAAAAAAGAAATAATTTGTGCTCCCTGACCTTTTTGCTTCTAGATGAAGCGCAACTGAATGGAAAAGAATGCAGGGACTTTTGGGATGCATTTTAAAATGATCTGTTTTTAACTTGACACAGCCTCTTAAGGCTGAAAAAACAGTGGCCAAAGTCGTCCATCTAGTCAATGTTTACATAGTTATGCAACATCCTTTATGCCTAAATTGAAAATGTATATATTTCAATTGCATATAAAATTTCCATTATTTTGGACACAGATTTAACGTAATTTTAAATACAAAATAACCAGGTTTATACTTTATACACTTATCATCAATAAATGCAATTTGTTTCAATCTCATACATTTTAACTAATTGAATATTGCTTGTTCCATAGCTAGCAATATATATATATATATATGCGCTCATCAAATACTTTCACTTCAAACTCACTAAATCCCAGCCTCAGCCCATTTAGAAATGCCGGTACTTGTGTTCAGCAGAAGAAAGACATTCATACAGGTTTGGAACAACTTGAGGGAGAGTAAATTATGAAAGATTTTCATTTCATTTTTGGGTGAACTATCCCTTTAAGTTAAATATTCATATTTTTTAAGATTGACAAACTGTAGTTTAAGATTAAAATGGCTTGAAATGTTAAATGTTCTTCACAGAAGCAAGGATATCAGTTTAACATGAAGCTCATTGGCTAGAAAGATTTATGGCCTTGGTGTTACTCCTAGGTCTTATATGGAGTCTGAACATGTCCTTAGTGGATCTTTAACGGTTCAGGTTTTCTATCCTAAACGTTTCTTTCCAAACACACATAAAGCATAAATTCATACTTCTGCTTTGAAATAAAGTATCTGGTAGTGCCAAAATTTATACAAAGGACAGAATGTTTCTTTCTTTCTCAGATTTCTCTGACTGTCCAGTCTCAGCACGGTGATTTAATTCATTGAGCTCTAAGAATATACTGTGCATGGTGTTAAAGATATTGATATACTGTGTTTTAAAATTCCTTTCATTCTCATAAAAAAAAATAAAAAAAATATAGGGCTTGTAAAGCATCAATATGTGTGCCATGACATAGTTTGAACCTTTCTCATAGTTGCACAACGAAAGATGAAAAACTTTTTACAGTTGCTGCTTTTCACTGTATTTTGAGGACCTCCCATAAGACTGTTTAAACAGGGTTCATCTCCTTAATATGTTCCAGTTTATGAACGACATGAATAGTTTGACATATACACTTCAATTACTTTAAGAGCTAATTTTCTTATTCCCCTTATCAAAACTCTACTTGAATTTATCCATTAACTAAAAATAATTTAATTTCTTTGTAAGAAAATGAGTTTCATATGGTTACTATTCACTGGACCAGACAGGACCATTCATTTTATTGGTCTTTTCTATGCATTTCAAATGTAAGCTTTGTATACAAAGTACAAGTAAACTAACACTATTCAGGTGGGCAATAGAAATGTTCTCATTTCAAATGGGATGGAATGGAGACTTAGTTCAAAGAAAGCTGGAACAACATGATTAGTGTTTTGATACCTTAATCCTCTTGCTTAAGAGAATTAAAAACTGATCCTGACGTCTTTCTAAACAGAACCCTGCTTTTAATTGAGGTGAAATACAATGTTTATGTTAAATGTTAAGGTATTATTGGAGCAAATATTGAGTATTTAACTCAAACGGACCATCACACTTGTTTATTTCCCTTGGATGGGATGGGAGTATATAAAGTTCTAGTTTAAAGGATTTATTCTTTGGTTATTTTCTTACAACTTTGCCTTTGTAATTCACATCCTCCAGGTCAACACAATTCAAACTCCAAAAGAGCCCACCTCAGATTATTGATTAATACCATTTACGTTCAAAACTAAACTCTATAAAATATTTCTGAGATTGCCACATACCGAGTTGTTATTTGTAGTGGGTCAGCAGGTACAAGTTGCTCTTAGCCTTCCTTAAAGATTAAACCTGCAATTAAAGGATTCACTATTCAAACGTGCTCATGTATCATCTGACTCATTTCTGAGAATGGCCCAAAGCACACACACATGAGCTCAGCGCTGGTATGCGAAGACCAGCCTGAGGTGGCCAATCACTCAGAGCCCAGAATAAAACTTTATTCACAGAGATTTACCGATTTACAAGCCGGTGTCAGTGTCCAGGACGAAAGACAGGAGAGGGGTGAACTCATATTTTTGCAAGTGTTGAGTGTCCTCAGGAGAAGTAAAATTGTAGTTCACAGCTGTTCAAACACAAAGCTGTTTCAGCATGCTTAATAAGAAAAAGCCACAAGGGCTGTAAAATATTGTGTATTAAAAAGCTGTGTATGTTGAGAGTGGCAAAGATCCTAACACTACACTATGTCCATTAATTCTGATAAGCTTGGACCTTCCTCTACTGCCAGCAACGGTCAGGAATCAAGAATATTTAAGAAAATTGATTTTTAAATCCTATAAACATCATAGCTTATTTTTCTTAATTATTTGGACTTAAGCATCACTTAAGCACATCTTCTGGACAAATCTTTGTAACTTGTTTGTAACTTGTCCCATACGGTCTCTGCTACAGACTTTAACTGTGCTTTTTATTGAGGAAAGGTGTGTTTTTACTTTTCTAAGTAATCAGCCTTGTGATTTTTGCCTGACAGACAGAAAAACAAGTAAAAATTCTGTACACGTACAATGAAAAAGAAGTTTTTCTTTGGCCACTGTGGCCGCATTTAAACTGCAGGTCTTGATGCCCAATTCTTACATCTTCTGTTAAAAGTGACCCATATCCGATATCTGCATTTACACTATACACTTGGCGAAACAGTGTTTACGAAATGATATTACAAGCTTTTGCTTACTGCACCTTTAAAGGTTTTTGTAACAATCCTGCATTTTTGCCTGCATTGTGTCTTCACCCTAAAGGCACAAAAGTCATAAAACTTCAGCATGACTCCATTGGGTTGAGCATTCGTCCTCCATTGCGCCATTGGAAAAGGTTATGTGATCGCGGTTGGTATCCGCCTGAATTGACGTCATTCACCACCGTCAGTGTTTCAATGACGTACAGCTCGCATTGATGGGAATATCCGATCTGTCTGCTTACATGGTAGATGCAAATGCACTTATCCGATTCAAATCAGATTTATTTCCACATATGAATGAGGCCTGAAACCGATCTGAGAATATCGGAATCCATGTGATTGTTTTCCTGCTTACACGTTCGTGGGTCATATCCGATCTTTGCCACATGGGAGGAAAAAATCTGAACCATATAATGTAAATATAACCTTTTAGAAACTTTAAAATGTAATATATTCCTTTGATAGCAAAGCTTAATTTTCAGAAGCCATTACTCCAGTCTTCAATACATGATCTTTAGAAATTCTCAGAAATCATTCTAATATGCTGATTTTCTGCCAGGAAACATTTCTTATTATTATGAATGTTGGAAACAATTGTGCAACTTACTATGTTTACTGTGATACTTTTTTCTTCTTCAAAAAAACCTGTTTATTTAAAATATATATCTTTTGAAACATAAATGTTTTTACTGTCACTTTCGATCAAATGAATGCATCCTTGCCGAATAATACAAATAAATTAATAAAATAATAATAATAATAAAACAATCGGTCTTGAAGATAGTGTGCCTGGTATAATATAAAAATATTTCTAAGAATGCCACAGTGAGGGATAAGAAAGGGATTCAATGGGGAAATAAAAGAATTCAGACACTCATCCCATAGGTCAATAATATGACCTCATAATCATGACTTCACTGTTTCCTCCTGAGCCAAATTCCACCTGCAACATTTCTCAGTGGGATATTTTACATGCAGCTATATTCACATATTTTAAAACAATGACAGTGACGACACAATTGGATCTTGGAGAGCGTGTTGTTTGGGGCAGGTTTGGTGTGATAAATCTGGCCTGTGGAACAAAAGGTTTGAGCCCGCCAGAATCTTTTAGTTTGTGGATTGCATTAATGTCAAGATCACCTGAGCCAAATTTTAAAAGTCGAGAAAGGCAAGATCATAAACCGCAAGAAAATAATTATAGGTTCAGTTGGTGGGTTGAAAGTACAGTTTAAATGCTTAGCAGACAAACACACATGCATAGCAAAATTGTTTCTCATATTTAAGCCTGATTTGCATGATGTCTCATTTGATCCAAGACACATTTGTTGCCAGACCCTTGACAGGTAGATGCTGTATCGGTTTTCACACTGGCTTCAGCCACAGAGCCCTCATCATATGGATCACTTTACCAGCCAACAGCACTGGATTCATGCCACACACAAGAGAGAGGCTCCAGACCTTGCAGACACTTTAATGCCATTAATAAGATCATTCCCTCCTCTTCCAACCTCCCGTCAGTTAGAGTGATAACAACCATATGACATCATCACAGGTAATCTCCAGCTGTAGATATGTGTCTTAAAACCAGTTATATTGGACTCTAGATTTCAGACCTCTGGGCTTACTTATTCTTCGTTAGCAATAACTGTGTCAAATCTGTCTAGTATAAACCAGCATTAAAATACAGTTTTTAAACCAACTGTCAACAAGTTCATCAGCTGAAACGACCGAGACCTGCTTTCAGAGTCCTCAGGGGGACATGTCACTCTTAATAAATCAAAATTTCTCCTACACTTTTTCATTTGGCAAATATGTTTATGTTATGTGTTTCATATGGAAATTATGTAGGCGTATATATGGATATACAGCGCACAGGTCGAGCCTGTTAAGAAACGGGCTCTACTTTTGTTACGCTACAGTATTCACTACTTGCACATCCGTGCGAACTCGCGTTTTTTTTTTTAGTCATAAGATTTTTAATTCCGGAACCCAACTGTTGCAGGCAGACACTAATGCTGAATGATAAAATAACCGTATAAAATTAAAATACATGCTTGAGTATATAGAGCATAATCATTTGGGACACAACTTCTCTTTGGTTATAGTTGTTAGCCTGTTTGAGTAATAAAAAAAATAAAAAATCAATTTCATTTATATGATTAGTACACCACTGGGATTCCTGCAACTATTTTTGTTTCTGTTTTTAAAATAGTTTAAAATTTGTTCAAATAGTTTCAAACTGACCTTGAATCAACATACATCTAACCAGGTTTTTTGGGTGACAGGTAAAGAGAGTGAGAAGATGAAGTGAAGAAATGTTTGATGCCAGCACTGGCCTAAACACACACCACGTCAGAGATCTGTGCTCAGATCAGATTACACTCCTGTCTGTACTGATTCCACCCTGCGCTAACAGCAAAACTGACCCTGACGTATAGTGCTGCCGTTTGGAATTTTCCTTCCCCTCCACATGTGGTCCTGATTTCTCTGTGTTTAGGCCCAACGTAAAGGGTATGGTTTAGAGCTTTGGCGTGTGCTTAACCTTTATATTACTTCGATTCACCTCTCGTTTCACTGAATATGAAAATATTAATTCTGTGAGTAATGACAGAGCTGCAAGTGGCTCTAAAATTTGTCATGCCATTTAAGGGACTGAGTGTGCATTACAGATACTCCTTTATGCAGTGTGAGGGACTTTTTGTTATCCTCTGTTATTTACGTACATTTCAAACTTAGACATTCTTGTGCTGATATAAAGTCAAACCCATATGTGAATCTGATTGCTTGATTCATTGAGTGTGTAAATGTTATATGAATTATTGATCTATATTAAAGGTGGTTTTGCATATTTGGATGGCGGCAAAGCCTATCGTTTCCACATGAAAGCCGAAAAAGAATCCTTTCCATTATAACTGCTGTTTAAACAAAAGTATATTAAAACATATTCTAAGCGGTTCTAAAATGTCACATTTTTCATGACTGAAAATATTTCATCTGCTTATTTGGCTGCATAGTGCACACATGTGTCTGTCACACATTAGTTGCCTCTCAGTAAAAGCAGCAGGTTTTTGTGAGCGATTCATCCCGAGGTCTGTTTATGAGACTGACTCCGTAATTCTCTCTCAGACCTAGAGTCCCTACTGGGGTGAAATGGATTGGCTTCCAATTTTCTCTATGCATTAACTTAGGAGAAAATGTCTCAGTAGTTTTGCATTCCTAATTAAAAATGCCACCCAGTCTAGTGGACTTTGGATTTTGTCTAATAAGACTGAAAATCCCTGTTGTGTCTCATCAATTGCAGTAAAACTTTCATTAAACTCTCTGACAAGGCCAAGAACATAAAGAGCGAAAAATATGATACATGCTGTGCAAATAAAAGCTGTGTAATTACAGCAGTGCCTGAACAGCAGGACACACAAATCAACTGCAATACATCATTTCAAGACCTTTGCAGTCAAAGCTCTATATTTAAATATCAGCACTGATGAAAAATTTAAAAGCACATTATAAATACAGTTTGGATAATTATATTTTGCTAAATTCCTAACAGCTGAATATTATAGAGAACAGATTTGTAAAGAACCATAAGTCATTCTTAAGGCCATATTTATTTGAGTGATGTAACTGCACTCTCAGTAATCATATCAGTTAGATGTCTAAAACTTAATATAAAATGTGCATGCATGATTACTGTTTATTTTATGTCGGCTAGATGGCAGATGCAGAACGCATTGCAATTGCACAAAATATGCAATGCGATTATAAATGTGTGTAAACTCACAACAATCAGTCACACTCAAATGTAAAAAAAAAAAAAAAATTGTGGTTCAATGCAGGGTTATTGTACATTTTTGTCATTTATAAAGTTAAAATAAAATATAAATCCTAAAATATTAAAACTTATTTTAATTTAGATAGTTAACTAAAAGAGGATTTTTTTTTATAAAACAGAAAAAATAATCTAGATAGATATATTTAAAAAACTAACCAAAGCACCAAAAACACAACAAATGGAAAACAGAAAGATAAAAATAGTAAATTGATTCAGAATATTAATAAAAAGTATAATAGTGTCTCAATGATACTAAAATATCACTGCAGTGTTCTCTTTAAAATCGGCATAAAATGAAAACACCCTATGTTTTAGATCCAGAGGTGAACAAAGTACCGTATTTTCCGCACTATAAGGCGCACTTAAAAGCCTTTAATTTTTTCAAAAAACGACAGTGCGCCTTATAATCCGGAGCGCCTTATATATGGATCTGGCGCCTTATATTAATGTCTGTAAAACAACCGCTGACTTAAACCTTGTTTCAACTGCCAGTGTGAAGGCGGCGTTATAGTGCGGAAAATACGGTACACAACTTCCTTACTTGAGTGAAAGTACAGATACTACTGGTCAAATGTTACTCCGTTACAAGTAAAAGTTGTAAAGACCGATTTTTACTTAAGTAAAAGTACAGAAGTACTTGTTTTTAAAAGTACTTAAGTATCAAAAGTAAAGAGTAAAAAGTAAATGTCAATGCATTGTTTTATTACTGTTGCATGTAATACTTACAGTAGCCTACCTTATGCCTCTGAATCTATGCCTGCCTACCTACCCTCATATCAATATCAAATGTATTTCTTGAACACAGTTCCAGTAGTGGGATTGAATGTGAGATTGAATATGTGCACTCAATAATGTCCACAATGGTTTCGGACACCCAAATGGCTGTTCCCTCAAATAGTGCCCTATTCAAAGTTTTTTTTGGCTTTTAGTATAAATATGGTAGCCTTACTGTTATCTATAAGCTAGTGTGCTCCCAAACAATGGCAAAATTCACATTTTGAAGACCAAACCCAACATTGAAAATTAAAATCAGGTTGATGTCAGAATCCAACATCAGATTGACGTTAATCTCCCACGTTGGACAGACGTTGTATTGTGGTTGGAAATGAAAATCGGGTTGACGTCAGAAACCAACATCAGTCAGGTTCTGACGTCGATCCGACTTTCATTTCCAAACAAAATCCGACATCAACCTGACGTCGAGTTCAGACGTCAAACCGACGACCAACCAAAATGCAACCCCTGCAACCAAAATCATCCCCTGACTGACGTTACTTTCTACTCAAGGACCTTGACAAAAATGTTGTGGAGTAAAAAGTATATTTGTCTTTAAAATGTTGTGAAGTTAGAGAAAAAATAATACTCTAGTAAAGTACAGATACTCAAAAAGTGTACTGAAGTACAGTACTCAAGTAAATGTACCTTGTTACTGTCCACCTCTGTTTAGATCTATTGTGAACAATTTTGCCATGCAAGTTTGATTTCCCAAATTTTTTTTTGCCCCTTAGACTCTCGTTCATCTGCCTTTACTTTATAAGTGCACCACCCACATCTCAACATCCAGTCAACAATCGATGCATATAACCCAAGTGTATTTTTCTTTTTTTGATAATTCATTACACCCGGATGTACGTCACAACACGGAAGAAAAGAAATGTCGCCACTTCCATTTCATTGTGGCTTTAAGATTCAGATCTATAGGGACCGGCCAGGATAGCTGTCACACAGGCAACTTATTATAGCAAGGGCTATACCTCAGTAACTGACAAACTAAATAAACTCATATGGGAAAAGTTGTAAGGCCCAGAGGGAAGGCTTCCGTCTGAAAAAGCCCAAAGGGTTGTGGAGTCGACACATTTCAAGTCTAAAGAGCTCACCAGCTCCCTCTAGTGTGTGTTGTGTGAACTGAGAAAAACACATGTAAACCTTTTGAGGCAGGTTCACTTGAAATATTCAAGATTTCTTCTGGACATGGCAAATCTACTAACAGAAAGCATATAGAGGATTACAACACTTTCCTTTCCTCATGCTTAATTAAGCGATACTGTGAAAATGCATGACAAAGAGAGCCTAGAAGTGGCTCTCAACTTTTTTGACCTGAAGACCCCTCTTTGTCCAACACAATATTTGATCATATTGGATATATTAACATATAGGATATTTCCAGTATTTCTGGCGTAATTATAACAATGTTGGTTTGTTTTCAATTTTTTCCAAAAATTTTTTTTTTAACAGAAACTAGTAGTAGTAGTATATATATATATATACTAAAATTATTTGAATGAATGAGATTTGTGTATGCACAAGGAGTCTGACAACAGCCGGTATGATCTGATCTCACCATCATCGAGTCCGTCTGTGATTACATGAAGAAACAGAAAAAACTGAGACAAACTAAATCCAGAAGAACTGCGGGAACGTCTCCAAGATGCTTGAAGAAACCTTCCTGCAAAGCTACCTGAAAAACTATGCGCAAGTGTACCTGGACAAAAGCCGTTTTAAACACAAAGGGTCGTTACACCATATATTGTTTTGAATTAGCTAATAGAAGTTAAATCATAAATAAATTCAATTTGTGATTTTATTTTTGAAAGCATTCTCACTTTACAGCATTTTAACACAAGTGCCAGTATACTTTTCACAGTACTGTAGCTTTGCAGGAAGGTTTCTTCAAGCATCTTGGAGACGTTCCCGCAGTTCTTCGATGATGGTGATATTAACATGCCTAAGACTTTTGCACAGTACTGTGTAAATATATATATAACATTTTGAGCGTGGCATGGTTGTTGGTGCCAGACGGGCCGGTCAGAGTATTTCACAATCTGCTCAGTTACTGGGATTTTAACGCACAACCATTTCTAGGGTTTACAAAGAATGGTGTGAAAAGGGAAAAACATCCAGTATGCGGCAGTCCTGTGGGCGAAAAGGCCTTGTTGATGCTAGAGGTCAGAGGAGAATGGGCCGACTGATTCAAGCTGATAGAAGAGCAACTTTGACTGAAATAACCACTTGTTACAACCGAGGTATGCAGCAAAGCATTTGTGAAGCCACAACATGCACAACCTTGAGGCGGATGGGCTACAACAGCAGAAGACCCCACCGGGTACCACTCATCTCCACTACTAATAGGAAAAAGAGGCTACAATTTGCATGAGCTCACCAAAATTGGACAGTTGAAGATTGGAAAAATGTTGCCTGGTCTGATGAGTCTCGATTTCTGTTGAGACATTCAGATGGTAGAGTCAGAATTTGGCGTAAACAGAATGAGAACATGGATCCATCATGCCTTGTTACCACTGTGCAGGCTGGTGGTGGTGGTGTAATGGTGTGGGGGATGTTTTCTTGGCACACTTTAGGCCCCTTAGTGCCAATTGGGCATCGTTTAAATGCCACGGCCTACCTGAGCATTGTTTCTGACCATGTCCATCCCTTTATGACCACCATGTACCCATCCTCTGATGGCTACTTCCAGCAGGATAATGCACCATGTCACAAAGCTCGAATCATTTCAAATTGCAGGGCTCCAGACTGCGACCAAATGGTCGCATTTTGCGACCAAAATTTGAGAGTGTGCGACTGAATTTTTCATCCAGTCGCACATGTGCGACCAGTAAATTTGTTTTGTTTTTACACGTTAAACGGAAGGGGCGCGTCAATGAATCCGGAATGTGTGGCAGGCCAATGAGTGTGAGAAGAATTGGGAATGGCCACTGTAACTGGCTAATGTGTGGAGGGGGAGGGTCCTAGAGATAATCGAGCGCGCGTAAACGTCCGTGGGAAGGAGACGGAGACAAATATCAATGTCACAGACACAGCCGGATGATGATTCAGAATCAGAGGTTTGTGAGGTGATAAAGGCCCGAACCCACCATTTTCGGGAAGACTGGCTGCGAGAATTCAGCTGGTTGAGGTACTGTAAGGAGACGAACTTAACTGCGAATGTTGCAGCCGCTATCCCAGAACTGCGGGGAAAACGAAGTTTGCAGACAGTGCAGGCACTTCGCAGTTTAAACACAATATGCTAGTTAGACACATTCTCAGCCTCAAGCATAGAGTATTCCGTGACATGTTAATAAATCAAAACAAAATGAAAGCGGAAAAAAAACTGCGCTACTCATTTCTGCGTCACGGACCGTTTAATAGTTCGAACCAATAATAGACAGCGCAGAGCTTCTCTCGCCAGTCGCGGGCGGATCTCGATCACGCAACACCGTTACATCGTGGACATCCAGTGAAGAAATCCATTGAGTTCGCGACAGAATTAATAACATCGTTGCGAGATCCAGTGAGAAACATTCAGATTCAACGCAGAATTCTCTGTTATAAACCATATCAGATCAAACAGCGCTAACGTGGAAACCAGGAGAAACATGTGCCATGAACGAACAAGTTATAGAAGGCTTTAGGTCCACAGATCAGCAACATTCACCATGGATTTAATGTAGTAACACTAACTGTAACGGTATACTGTGGTTATAACAGTAGCCTACACATATCTTTTTCCAGCACTTCAAAACTATAATATCATATTTAAATGTTATTTTTAATGTGTTGACCAAAACATTTTTTGTTCAACCTTTAAAGATTGTCTCTATTTATAAAACTAAAAGTTTCAAGAAGTAGGAAAACTCACACTTATTTTAAAAAATAAATAAAATAAAATTACCATTGTAAACATAGCTGCTGAGGGCGCTTATTGGCTATTTTCAATCCCTAATATCTATTTTGTCACTCATTTTGCTATTGAATTAATATTAAGACATTATGAATGATAATAGTTCAAGTTAATTTTATCTACACCTCAAATTAAGCTCAGTGCTTTGTCATCCCACAGTGCTACCAGATACTTTCTGTAGAACTTAGTGCCGCTGCCCTCAAATGTTAGTCTGGAGCCCTGTGAACTTAAAATAAAACTGCACATTGTAATTTCTGTACGTTAAGTCTATTTATTATCAAAGCATTTGTCAGTAATACAGTTATTTTTGGGGGAAATGTGAATAATTGCATTGCAAGGTGATTTAAGATGTGCCCCTAAATTTTCTGCTTGCGCTCCTAAAATTTTAAGTCAGGGGCTACAGCGCTCCTAATAAAAAAAGTTAGTCTGGAGCCCTGAATTGGTTTCTTGAACATGACAATGAGTTCACTGTACTAAAATAGCCCCCAAAGTCACCAGATCTCAACCCAATAGAGCATCTTCGGGATGTGGTGGAACGGGAGCTTCGTGCCCTGGATGTGCATCCCACAAATCTCCATCAACTGCAAGATGCTATCCTATCAATATGGGCCAACATTTCTAAAGAATGCTTTCATCACCTTGTTGAATCAATGCCACGTAGAATTAAGGCAGTTCTGAAGGCGAAAGGGGGTCAAACACAGTATTAGTATGGTGTTCCTAATAATCCTTTAGGTGAGTGTGTATATATATATATATATATATATATATATATATATATATTAGAATTTTTACTTTTGATTTGAGTTTGATTATTCTAATATATTAATAATAATTTAGTAATATTTTTAAGTTATTCTGCAAAATTGATATCTTAATTGACCTTGTTCCAGTGGGACAAGCTGAAAAAATTAACATTAACAAACATTAAATCGTTATTTTTAAGCATGGCAGATACAACGTAATAGATCAATGTAAAACCTTCCCAAATTGTACATTTTCCTCACATACGCCACACATGAATAATTAAGTAGGTTGATTTGCATGCAGCGCGTCTTCTTCGTTGGTGTTTAGAGGACCACGCGACAGGCCACGCCCACTCTGATGCGTTCCTCCTGACCTGAGCAGAAGCACGTGATTAGGCGTGTTTACCTATGATACAATGTAGCGTCCATGAGACTATCATCAACCTCAGCCGAATAATCAATCACACGCTTACGTCCAGGATCGGAATCAGTTATCGGATTTACATTAGGGTCTTCGCTGATAAATAACTGCTCGATGCATCTGAGAAAAGGGAATCGGAGTGTGTAGCCTGCGGGCAAGCGAGTCAAGCGGAAAGGTAACACGAATAATATATTGTTAATCTTTAGACATTTTACGTTGTTCTAAATGCATTATAAACGTTGTTGTAAATGCATTTTAAACGTTTTTATTTGTATTTCAATAGCCTTGAGCGCATGTCAGCCAATGTAAGTGAAATGCAAACGCTGTCATTGTAGTTTAATAGGTCGCTGTGGCTTTGAGGAAGTTGACATTGAGCGTGAAATACTAAAATACGACTGTGGAAGTGACCCACAGTGTTAGTTGGACTATTAGTCAATATGTTCAGACGACGTTTTCACTGCATGTTACATGATCTGTGCCTTTTCTATGCCAGATTGCCAAATCACATGGAATGCTGTGTCGGGCTGTGTCTTAACCTAATGAGCTTCCTACCTAGACAGCATTTTTAGGAATCATAGGTGCACTTACGATCCCAAGAAACGTTACACTTACACGTGGTGCCAAAAATGTTGTCAGTCTAGTCCGCTGGCTAGGTTTTGAGACTTTGTGTTGTTTAGAGATATTTTCTATGACTGGCACCGAGATGTAACCTAGCCTACAACACATTATTGTTTTTAATGTTTGATTTATGACAGTGTGAGGATTAAATCATCTTTATAATACACCAATTAAATATTAATTGTGAATATTCCTACAACAATAATGATGACAATAAACCTAATAATTACAAACACAATATTGTTGTTGATGAATAAAGTATATTATTATTATTATTACCATTAAATATACCATTTATCAGTAGGCCTGATATTACAAAATGTAAATATCAGTTAAAAAAAAGTGCTAAAACTGATTATTGTTTCATCTCTGTTGTTGGTTTGTATCTGTAGAGTGGGATCTTTTGAGGGATACTGGACAACCAGATGTATTCCTAAATCCCTGCTGCTATCCTCGTCATGGGTGTTATAGAGGAGACTGACGTAGAGCGTAAGTAACACTCTTGTCCACTTTGCCCACTATATACTTAATGTCAACTAATTTACTAGTCCACACTTGAACACAAGCACTTGTAAGCATGATCATGTCACACTTGTCTAATATGCTGAATGTTCTTCAAGTTATACATTGCTTTGATTTTCATCTCCAGTGTTACTTGTAATGCGAATGGCTGCTGACCAAATCTCTTTTAAAGGGTTAGTTCATCCAAAAATGACAATTCTGTCATTAATTACTCACCCTCATGACATTCCAAACCCGTAAGACTTTTGTTCATCTTCGGAACACAAATGAAGCTCTTTTTTGATGATATCTGATAGCTTTCTGTAGTCTCCATAGGCAGCTTGACAGAGATCACATAACTAATATGAATTGAGCGTTTTAGCCCAAATTTTCTGAAGAGACACGATCGCTTTATTTGATAAACAGATTAATTTTATTCACATACATTCATCAACTCACACATCAGTTGTGGTAAATGGAAGCTCAAGCATGTTTCCTTGAAGTGCCAGAGTCAGCGAGGTTCATTCTCATATGTTACGCAGCACATTTGAGCTTCCACAAGAGGTTTGTTCTCGTGCGTCAAGCAAGTATGTTTGAGCTAAAGTTATAGTTGCATGGATGGTCAATGGTGGGAAAGAAACCTCTCAGATTTCATAAAAAAATCTTCATTTGTGTTCCCGAAGATGAACAAGTGTCTTACATTTTTGGAACGACATGAGGGTGAGTAATTAATGACAGAACTATCCCTTTAAGGCTGCATTTATTTATTTATACAGTAATATTGTGAAATATTATTATAATTTCAATGATAATGTAATTCTAATCTAATGTAACTTATTCCTGTGATGGCCAAGCTTAACTTTCTGCCACATGAAAAAAAAGAAATTGAAATATATTTCTGTGGAAACCGTGATCCATTTTTTTTTTTCAAGATTCTTTGGTGAAATAGAAATATTTTGTAACATTATAGCCTAAACGTCTTAACTGTGACTTGTAATCAATTTAGTGCATCTTGCTGAATAAGAATCATTTCTTTAAAAACAAAAAAAATCGGACTAACCCCTAAACATTTGAATATTACTCTATATCATGATTATTCGCATATTAGCTCAGCCCTAACAGAGATGGAGAGGCAGATTAAGTGATATAGATACACGCCTATATTTATGTGAAAGCACCTGTTTTTCATTTAAAATGAACTCCCACATTAATCCAGTCATGGGCTTCTCTTATCCCATTAGTGTCTTTCAACACTGAATTCTTTAGGTTGGATTTAAAGCTAATTGCCCAATGAGTATGTTTAGGCAACTAATTTACTCTGTGTGCTGTAGGTAGATTAGAATAATCTCATCAGATGGGACTGTATGTGAAGATTAAGTATGGTTAAAATGTCCAGATGTTGCAAAGTTTGTGTTAAGATATTCTGCATTGCAGATCTTCCCCCTTACGTTGTACTCTCTGTGTTGTAAGTTTAGGAGCAGGAGTGAGTCATATCATGAGGCATCCATCATGTCCTCAATGCAGGGCTTGTGACCTACTAGAGCACGAGTTAATTACACTAATCCCAATGATTAATTGATCACCCACTCACAACAGTTGTGTTTGTGTAGGTGAGAATCAGTAATGTCTGGTGTTGAAATAATATGTTTGTGTAGGACTTTTGTATCTGGATTTACCGCATAGTATGAGATAGTAAGACTAATAAAAATGATTTAAGGTCAGTTTGTCCATTGAGAAACTGGCATAGTGGCAAAACTATGAGAAAAGATGTACTTGTATACAGTACTATTTAAAAGTTTGGGTCAGTATTAAAAAAAAAAGAAATGAATACTTTTACTAAACAAGGATGCATTATGATCAAAATTGAAATGCATTTCTTATGTTACAAAAGATTCTATTACAAATAAATGCTGTTATTTTAAACTTTCTATTTAGAATCCTGAAAATAATGTGTCCCAGTTTCCACAAAAATGTTTTAACATTGATGGTAATGTTTATTGAGCCCTAAATCAGCATATTAGAATGAGTTCTGAAGGATTGTGACACTGAAGACTGGAAAAATGTCTGCTGAAAATTCAGGAATAAATTCTATTTTAAAATATATTAAATTGGAAAAGTATTTTTTTTTTTTTTTTTTTTTTACTGTATTTTAGATCAAATAAATGCTGCCTTGGTAAGCATAGGAAACTTTTTTTTTTAAAACATGAAACAATCTTAATAACCCCTTTTGAATGGTAGTATATAATTGGATGCGTCTGGAATCGCATACTCTCTTGAGTAGGTACTTATTTTGAATAATTAATTACTTCGTGGCCGCTAAAAAAAGTATGTTCTATATGTGACCCTGGACCACAAAAGCAGTCACATGGGTACATTTTTAGAAATTGAGATTTATGCATAATCTGAAAGCTGAATAATTAAGCTTTCCATTGATGTATGGTTTGTTAGGATAGGACAATACTTGACCGAGATACAACTATTTGAAAATCTGGAATCTGAGGGTGCAAAAAAATTAAAAAACATTGAGAAAATGGCCTTTAAAGTTGTTCATTTATATTGGCGATTGTGCTGCATTCACTCACAAATTTTTTTTAATATATATTTATGGTAGGAAATTTACAAAATATCTTCATGGAACAGGATATTTACTTAATATCCTCATGATTTTTGGCATAAAATAAAAATCGATAATTTTGACCGATACAATCTATTGTTGGCTATTGCCACAAATATACCTGTGCGACTTATGACTGGTTTTGTGATCCAGGGTCACATATTATAGTATGAATGTAATTCGGACATACTACATGTTGTCATTATCATGTGACCTACCAGCATCAGTTGCGTAGGTTCACTGCCATTCACAAAGCCTCTTCTGTGGCCTCATGGGATAGTAAAGTGTTGTCCGTACGCATGCTTCAGAATCTTGCCTGAAGTAGTAGATCATCTGGGTTCTTTTTGCCTACTCTTTTATGAGTACTGTGAATTTGAACATACTTTTTTTTTGTCACATACTGTTTTCGCCTACTATATAGTAGGGAAGTAGGCCTATATAATAATAATAATAGGCCTACTTCCCTACTATGAATGTCCATTTATCTACAAATAAGGATACAGCCACTGTGTTTGTGTACCAGTACACACATTTCAGAAATTCTCCATCCTGTTCTGTGCTCATATTGATGTGCATGTTTTTATGCTATCAGAGGTGACCCTGGCTCTTTTGGATGCTGCCAATGACAAGGATCCGGTGGTGCAGGAACAGGTCAGGAAATCCATCTTGACACTGGGGAACCAGCAGCCTGATAAAGTCCTGTCCATGTGTCAGGACTACCTGCTCAAACACCCCAAGGTCAGCCAAAGATTTTTCTTAAAACATCTGAACCTGTTTTGAAAAAGGTTTTCCAGAGAAATATTATGCTCTCTCTTGAAATTCTCCTGTGTTTCCATATGATTTCCTCTGTGAAGACTATTACAGTGGGTTAAATAGATTAATGCTGAATGTTGTGGGTTTTATATGATCTAAAAAGCATCAAATATCATATGTTTTCATGGATTCAGTCTTGTCTCTGTAGCTTTAAATACACTAATATTCAAAGGTTTGGGGTCAGTAAGATTTCTTTTAAAGAAATTAATATTTTTATTCAACAAGGATACATTAAACTGAACAATAAAGATATTTAAAATGTTACAAAAGTTTTTAAATAAATGCTTTTTAATTGAATGTTAAGTTAATCAAATAATCCTGAAGAAATGTATCATGGTTTCCTAAAAAATATTATGCAGCACAGCAAAGAAATGTTTTGAAAATTCAGCTTTACTGTCACAAGAATAAATTATATATTAAAATAAAAAACAATTACTTTAAATTGTAATAATATTTCACAATATTACGTTTTTTTTGTATTAAATAAATGCAGCCTTGGTGAGCAGAAGAACTTCTTTAAAAAAACATTAAGTCATACCAACCCCAAACTTTCAAATGGCAGTGTACTTGTCAACCATTTTATGATAAAAATAGGGTAACAATGTTTTTAAAACAAGTACCTTTTTTTATTCTAGTCTATTCTAGCATAATCTATATTTATTGAGCAGATGTTTATAATGATAGCTGGGCTATTTTGAATTTCAAGCACACTTAACTTTACACTTCCTGCTAACAGGAAGTAGAACTATCTTTGTTGTTTCTGATGATGTGACAATTGGCGTCAGTGTGTCACATTAAGTAGTCTCATGTCATGTTTTCATGATTTCTCTGTTTGGTGAATTTCACTTCCCAGGGAACCTTTTGAGATCAAGATCGCCCTTTGAAAGCATATCCCCAGGAAGAAAGGAAAAGAATTCAGTGCGTGTTTCTTTATAAAGGAAACACACATTAATGTTATTTGTAATAAACCTTTTTAACTGTAACCAGATCTCTTTTTTTATCGATTTGTAATGCCTAGGCATGGCTGTGTTGCTTTTGCCTGCCTCTGATTTGGCTCGTGTCTGTTTTAACAGTTGACCAGCTTTGTCAGATATGAATGTAGGATGTATGAGTTTGCTAAATTTGAGACTGTGGTGTTACTGATTTAGTTTTGTGATAGCATGTCTTTTATAGTACACTTTAGTACATGTGCATGAGCTTACTTGCAAGTCATCTTTTTCCTGTGTAGCTGGTGGTCGTGCACAGAATGGTGGTCTTGCAAACCATTGAGATGGTGGTGAAGAGCAGGATTGATGACATCAGTTACCCCAAGATCAAGAGTGTTATACATCTGGCATCAGATGAGATGACTAAATCAAAGGTGAGAAATCTGATTTACAATACTGTTCAAAAGTTTGGGATCGTTATGATTTTTTTTTTTTTGATTTTTTTTAAAGAAATTAATATTTTTGTTCAGGATTACATTGATCAAAAGTGACAGTAAAGACATTTATAATGTTACAACAGTATTTTAAATAAATGTTTCATTCAATTAATCAAAAAAAAAATAATAATCTGTCACGGTTTCCACAAAAATATTAAGCAGCACAACTGTTTTCAACATTGATAATAATAATAAATATTTCTTGAGCACTAAATCAGCATATTAGAATGATTTCTGAAGGATCTTGAAGACTGGAGTAATGATGCTGAAAGTTCAGCTTTGCCCTCACAGGACTAAATTACATTTAAAAAAAGATATATTTAATTAGAAAACAGTTATTTAAAAAATAATAATGAGATAATAACAACTGGGTCTATGAGTGAGTGTCTTGCTTAAACTTTTCAATGACATTTAGGAAAATAGTTATGTGACAGGTTACTCGTAAAAAATTAAGTATTTAAAAGCATTATTTTTATTTATTTATTTATTTATTGTTTGTATATCATAATGTGCAACACAAATTTATGATTTTCTATATTTAAATATATAAAACAAATTGTCTTCTTTTGTACAGGAAGTTGTCCCAGACTGGCAGCAAGCAGCCAGTAATATACTAGTTGCTGTAGGAAACAAATATATTAATGACATCATGGAGGAGATTCTCGGGAAGTTCCAGCCGGGAGTTTTGCCTCACTTTTTTGTGGTCCAAACACTAGCCAATCTCTCAGACTCAAATGGTACATAACCTTAATCAAAACTCATTAAATTCATTAAAAGTTTTCTCTAGTGATGTCTTTCTTTTATGAAGCTCTAATTTAATTTGATTCATTTTACAGAATTTTCAGTATAAGTGGATTTTTGAAGATTTTTGAAGCTTTTATTTGAGTTTTTAACTAGAAAATGAAAGGGAAGTTACAGTTTGACCTGCAAACTTTAGTCAGGAAGTTAGCAAATTATGTCAACACCAGTGTTTCCCAGCCTATTTTGTCTTATGTACATTTGTAGCCACTTGAAAGCTGTATAACTAACAGCTTAAAGGGATAGTTCACTTTGAAATTAATTTTTGGTATGTTTTAGCTTACCTCAAGGGCATCCAAGATGTAGGTGTCTTTTTTTCCGCAGTAGTTTCAATTTTGATATTTTTAGGTCAAACCGTTCTTGTCTGTCAAGTCATATAATGCAGGTCTATGGTCATTATCTCAAAACACAAGCACAGAGTCCAAATTAAAACAATTCCCCGTCGTCCAAATTAAACAATTCCCCATCGTAAGTACACATTGATGGCCTAAGACACGAAACGAGCGGTTTGTGTGAGAAAACGAACAGTATTTATATCGTTTTTACCTCTTATACACAGCCATGTCGAAGTGTTCTGATCTGACGTGTACGCAGACTGGTGCATAGATATATACACTAGATGTCGCCTTAAAGACATTCGTTCCAATAAACTGCCGTAGACAAGGCGACATCTAGTGTATATATCTATGCACCAGTCTGCGTACACGTCAGATCAGAACACTTGGACATGGCTGCGTATAAGCGGTAAAAACGATATAAATACTGTTAGTTTTCTCACACAAACCGCTCGTTTCGTGTCTTAGGCCATCAATGTGTACTTACGATGGGGAATTGTTTAATTTGGACGACGGGGAATTGTTTTAATTTGGACTCTGTGCTTGTGTTTTGAGATAATGACCATAGACCTGCATTATATGACTGACAGACAAGAACGGTTTGACCTAAAAATATCAAAATTGAAACTACTGCGGAAAAAAAGACACCTACATCTTGGATGCCCTTGAGGTAAGCTAAAACATACCAAAAATTAATTTCAAAGTGAACTATCCCTTTAAACTCCCCTTATGCCTGGTCATTATTTTAAGATGACTTATTTGAATAATAACAATAATAATAATTATCTCCATAATGCAGATTTGGACTGTTTGTTTAAGTCCTGTGTTCTTGTTTGGTTACGTTTCTGACCTGTTTTGATATGTTTGACCTCTCCCCCACAGTATATGGAATGGTGCCATTTCTCAGTGCTATATTGGGGACCATGTTGCCCATGCTGGGAATGACCAAACAAGACAACATGAAATGGGTCTTCTCTTCCGGTAAGCTCAATTACAGGTCTGCGTAAAGTGTTACATTTTCTGTGTCAGCTAAACGACAAAGGGCCCTATCTTACACCCGACACAATGCAGCGCCAAGCGCGACACAAGTGTTTTTTGCTAGTTTCAGTCCGATGCAGTTATCATTTTCATGTCCTGCGACATGTTGTTTAAATAGCAAATGCATTTGCGCCCATTTGTGCGCCCATGGGCGTGCTGGTCTGAAAACGTGTGTGTACTGGCGCTTTGTTGGCGCGTTGCTATTTTGGCTCGATGGTGTTTTTAGCCCCCAATGGCTCCTTCCAGGCAGCTAACCCTAACCTCAACCTTAAACCTACCCAGCACTGGAAGGCGCCGTTGGGGGCTAAAAACACCAAACACTGCTATTTTGAGGAATAGAAATAGACTAGCAGAGAGTATGCGCATTGTGGACCCGCCACATAAAAAAAAATATTGCGCCATTGACTTTAGATCAGGTTTCAGTTGGTCAATGGCGCAATATTTCTTTTTATGTGGCGGGTCCACAATGCGCGTACTCTCTGCTTATTAAACACACAGGGACGCATAGCAGCACACAAACATGCCAAATATTTAAGGATTAGATAAAGATTATTATTATTATTGTGTACATAAAGATATGGTGGAATCCGGCTTGTCCCGTAGATGGTCTGCTTGTGGGCTTTAACCTCGCGCACGATCAGTTCCGTTTGCGCTCTGGAGACGGCTTCGGTCTTTCCACTATCAAATTCCGTCATGTAAATAGCGAATCTGCAATGGCGCAAGCGCAACTGGCATTTAAAGGGAATGGGAAATGAGACTCTGATTGGTTTAACGCACGTATATCCCAAAACACACCCATTACCCTTTTAGACCATGCGCCTGGTGCGCCGGCCATTTTTCCCGTCGTTAAACTAGCAAAAGTGGATTAGGACACGCCCTAAGTGAACTTGCGCCGTGCGCTTTAGACCATGCGCTTAGATCGTTAAAATAGGGCCCAAAATGTGAATAAATGTATACACTACTTTTCAGAATTTTGGGGTTGGTAAGATTTTTAGGCTCTTATGCTCTATTAAGGCTCCATTTATTTGATCAGAATCTTTTTTTACTATATTTTCAAATGCCATTTATTCCTGTGATGGCAAAGCTGAATTTTCAGCATCATTACTCCAGTATTTCGTGTCACATGATCCTTCAGAAATCATTCTAATATGCTGATTTGGTGCTCAAGAAACATTTCTTATTATTATCAATAATAAGATCAATTGTGCTGCTTAATGTTGTTGTGGAAACGTGATCTTTTTATTTCAGGTTCTTTAATGAGAATAGAAAGTTAATCCACTATGTAAAAGTCTTTACTGTCACTTATGTCATTTTTGAAAGAAAGTATTACTTTTATTCAGTAAGGATGCATCCTTATTGTTTGTTGTGACGTGCCTTCTCACCTGTTTACGTTTCCTCATAGCTCTCTGCCGGTTTAGCGAGAGCATTCTAGAATATCTGGCCAACCTAGACAAGGCTCCAGACCCCACTGTGCGTAAAGACACCTTCTCCAGTGAGATTTTCTCAGCCTACGACATCCTGTTCAACAGCTGGATCCAGAGCAGAGAGTCCAAGGTACACTCAATGAGACAGAGCACGCATCCAATTACAGCTAACTCACTTTTGAGACTAAAGAGGGACATGAACTTTTGCCAAATGGGTTCATTTCAGTTTTCTTTGGAATTGAAGCAGGGAAAAAACATGTGAGCCTGTGAACTAAATCTGCTTCTTTCAGAGAGGTGGATTTCTTTGTAATTGCTGAAGATTGGATTGTGTGTAGTTTTTCACCTTTACACATTTCTTTTTGTAGCACTGTAAAGTACATTTAAAAAATAATGGAAGAATTACAAATCATGCATTTTATTCAAAACTGTCATTTAAATACTCCTTGGTCACTGATCATCAAAATAATAATAAAATATTCATGAAGTGATTGTAAAATAACTTTTTGGCTTTTTTCAATCTAATTACCATAAACGTATTAGTTTACTTCCATTCCACATTGCTCTAGTGTGCGTGTGTTTCCGATCTGATCTAGTGTGCGTGTGTGTTCATCCATGTACATGTTTGTACCTGATTGTTCTCGTGTATCTTTCGGCAGCTACGTATGACTGTTGCAGAGGCTCTCGGGTCAATGAGTCATCTGATGGCACATGATAAACTGGAAGAACAGCTTCCCAAACTCCTTCCCACCATACTGGGCCTCTACAAGAAGAATGCAGAACACTATATCATCAGCAAGGTAAAGTCCTCACCGTTTCATCTGATTCACAATTACAGGAAATGTTTGGTGGAGGTTAATGGGTCAACCAGTTATTCAATCCAAGTTCAGATACTTTTCCCACTCTGGACTGTGAATGTTTCTACAGTGTGTTCAATAAAGACATAACAACGTGTAATTGTTTGTGTTGTTTAATGACTTGGTTCATGACGGAATCAGATCAGATTTAATGACTGATCTATGAGGAGATCCAGGTCTCTGTACTGCCTAATGTAGTCTAATGCTGTTTGTGTTTGTTCAGAGCTTGTGTCAGGTCCTGGAGGCCTCTGTGAATATGGGCAGCAGAGTGTTGGAGACACAGGTGGATGGTCTTTTACTTGCTCTGCACCAGCAGGTCAGTGTCTCTCTCAATCTCTCTTTATGTGCACCACCGTTTACAGACTTCTAAATCTCTTGCTTAACTTCTTGCAATTGTGTCTTCATTTTGGTGGAACAGGTTTTAATTTGCCTAACAAAGAGAGCAACCCAGGGCCATTTAACAGTTTAACATAATAGGAAGTGTTCACAGAAGTTCACCTATGTGGCCTTGGGATTTGTTTTGATCTAATTTGAAATCGGAAACTTGAGAATAAAAAAAAAAAATGTATTACATTTATTTTAAAGGTGCATTAAGCAACTTTTTCATGTTAAAAATACCCGTTTTCTAACCCATACATGCTTAAACAATTGCCTGATGGGCTGAATGAGCCCTTCTCTGATCACTGAGATTGTCTCTATAATCCTGTAAAGTAAAATAAATAAGAGGGATTCGGGCCGGAATTTTAGACTGGGCGTGACGTCATGCGCGTTCACGGCACGCTCACCTGGCTATGTCTGGCAGGTTTGTGTATTCGCCGCCATTCTCCGTAGAAGATGGATTCTAAGAGACCGGCTTGTAGTTCATTTCAAACACCAACGCAAACTCCACGTAAGATAAAAAAAAGAAAACTTTTGTCCGTGAGCGTGCACACTTCTGGCTGCAGTATCGCTTGCCGCCAGAGGGGGCATAGTTCTGCAAAAACTCAGAGACTTGCGCAATGCACCTTTAAACTTTACCCCCTTTTTTATTAGAAAACCAGTTTAGATTATTGAATTGCCTTTATGCTTCATCACTGTGTTTTTCATTAAAAAAGCATTAATTAAAATTAATTTTTCTTTCCAGATATGCTCGCCTGTAGACTTCAGCAACCCTCCAACTGTGAAAAATCACAACGAGGTCCTGCGATGCTTCAGTATCCTTGGTGAGTCTTGCTTAAACCTTTTTCTTTATTATTTTAAGGTGCATGCAAATGTAAAATCATAGAAATCAATTTATTTTTACTAGCCATGTGGTCATGAACTCAAGTGAAAGTTGTATTCTAAATCAGCTGACTGCTGTTTGCTATATCTTTGTCATGTGCTGATGGAGTCTGAGCTGAGATTAAGTTAAAGTGTCCGACCAGCAGGCTCTTTCAATCAGTGAGATGATCTTGTACAGTTGTGTGCTTGGTGCTGATTTGAGTTGACACACACCAGCTGGATTTCTCTCCTCTCGCGTTTGTGTTTTGTCAAGCAGATGCAAGGAGTCCAAGAGTTGTTATGTGTTTTCTGTGTGTGCATGTCAGTCATGATGTTTTAATCATGAGTGTGTCATTCAACAGTGAAAATAATAGGTGTTAGTGCTAGATCTCTTCTGAAGCATAAAAGAGCATAAATTAGAAAAATAACTCCTTACATTTTTTTATTTTTTTATTATTAGTTTAGTTTAGTTCCAAGGTTTTTACCTATTAATAGAGGTCGACCGATATGGTTTTTTTCAGGCCGATGCCGATCTTTTGAAATCCGGGTCGGCCGATGGCCGATAAATGCTGCCGATTTATTTTGGCCGATATTTGGCCGATTATGCGCTTGTTTTTAACCTCTATTTGAAAGATAAAATGTAACACAAATAATTACTTAAGATAGACAAAATTTCTCAACAAAAACATTTATTGAACACTTTACCAATCTGCACTTGTACAAAAGACAAAAAGACCTTGAGATATGTTTGGTAATTGTACCTGAATGAATTGAAAATTAATTTGCTACATTTCAGATTAATATATTTGTTTTCCTTAACATTTTAATTAACAGTAACTTAAACACTTTGCAGTTTGAATGATGTCCTGATAAACAAAATGACGGAGTATGTTTTTATGTTTCCACTGTTCGATCGCGCCTCACACACACGCGCGCGCACACACAAATATAAGTAAACACTTTGCGACTTTAAACACACGCGACATTTCGATCGCGCCCGCGCCTATCTCTCTCTCTCTCTCACACACACACAACATATCCCAGCATTGCAATCTTTACATTGCAGCCTGAGCTAAGGCGGGGCTACAGATTAGGTGTCCCTAAAGAACCCGCGTATCTAACAGTAGTTCCGCATTACTTTGCACACGAGTTTTATTTATTTTTATAGCGTGTATTCTCCGTGGAAATTTATACACCGAACCGTGAAGCCTGTACCGATTCGGTTCAATACGAATACATGTACCGTTCCACCCCTAGTCTACAGTGAAATACAGTCACACTTTACACTGTTTGGCCAGCATTTTAACCGTGTTTAATACAGCTACTTGCTAACGGAATGCTAAAGTTAGCTGCTGACTAGCGTCACGTGCAGCGAAGCGATGTTTCTGTTATTCTAACGTCCGTTTTCAGAGCATCCAAGAGAAGCACAGACATAACAGTAGCACCGAAATGAAGCACAGAAATCCGCGTTGATATTCGGTCCGGTCGTTAAGGCACCAGTGCCGTATTAGCACCGGGTCTGTCTGTATACCCAACCCTAGCGACGACGCTAGCAAAGCAAAGCCAGTCCTTCACTAGCCTATAGTTGGTCTCTTTTTTTTATGACTTATTTCTCTGCATTGAGTGACAACCCTCTCAAATATAAGACACACAAACAGAACAAATAAAAGTCTCAGATTCACTGTCTGTAAATTCTTGCTTACTTATTGTAACATGATAGCAACCCTTCTGCTGTGATAATGCAATCTCAACTACGCTATCAATTTCAAAGTAGCCGAACGTCATGTCGCCTATTCATGTTTTTTCTCGAAGTTGGCAGTAACATATCAAAAGTTTTTAATTAAATATAAAGGAGTTTTCTCCAAGGAACTTAGCTCCTTCCTTAGGCACTGGATGAGCTCTGCTCACTCTGCTGGAAAATGACTCTAGGCGCAGCGTGCGTCGAACACGTGTTCCACAACAACAACACTAGGCTGTCCACAGATGCGCCCGCCTAATAATCGGCTTGATACACTTGGATATTGGCCGATGCCGATTATGTAAAAAATGCAAAAAATCGGCCGATTAATCGGCCGACCGATGAATCGGTCGACCTCTACCTATTAATGTTCAACTTGGGTCCTAAAACAAAACCTGTCAAATACCACTGGTCTAAATAATGAAGCAGAGACTTTATATGGGCTATTTCTATATTGGATCATTTACCAGACGTCAATACCAGACACCATTGACTAGCTGGTCCATTTATTGGCACAGAACACTGTCAAAGTCTATGATGGTAACTGAGGGTGAACTTGACAAATTTAATATTTTGCTGTTTTTGGTCCCAGCGAACACGTTTCCGGACCGCCTGATAGTGTTTGTGCTCCAGAGGTTGGAGAACAGTAACGAGAGGAACAGAATGGGCTCACTGGCTGTTCTCAGACACCTCATCAACTCATCCAGTGAGTTCAAATACGTCAATGATTTCTTTCTCAACCAGTCACTCACATCCAGATTGTCATACTTGGTTATGAAAGGATCAGAAATATTTGCTGAGATAGTCATTTACAGATCTGTATTTTTAAAACTCTACTCTTGTCTGTTCAAGCCTCCACTATGGAAACCAAGAAGCTCCTAATTCTAACCAGCATCAGACAACCTCTGGCTGACCACAGCAATAAGGTACATAATAAATCCTCTGAATGTGATATGTGACAAAACATGGGTGTTTCATCAACTTTAGGCAATTTTGCCCCAGTGGACCTTTAGAAAATAAACTCCTTTAAAATACATTTGTCACACTAGTTTATTTAATTTGTCTACTAACATGTTCAAAAGTGAATGTTCATGCATAAGAGTTTTTTTTTTTTTTTTCTGTTGCTATCATTTATGCTGCAGTGTCATTGTCACTGTTATGTATTGTGTTTAATGGAATTATGTGGTAGAAACTTTTTTTTCCGGGGATGCAGAAATTCTGAGTGTTCAGAAAGGACTTAATGATTGTGTTTACCTGTGCAGGTGAAGAAGAGAGTGGTGCAGGTGATCAGTGCGATGGCTCATCATGGTTACCTAGAGCTGGAGGGAGGAGACATTCTCGTCCGCTTCATCATTCAGCACTGTGCTCTACCAGACACTTATCATGTACAAACAACCTTTACTGGCTACACATTTCATTATCTTACTGCAGTGTCACATGACTGTATCTGCAACTGAACTTTCTGCTCACTGGCCACATTTTAGATTCTTGATAAGTCTACAAATCTCACTTGATTTCCCATGCATTGAACTGCAAGATTGTTAATGATCTATTGTTTCAGACCTCTTTAGCATTCAATTTAGCAAGCTTGTTCAGTCCATAGTCCATGTAGAGTCATGTGTCAGTGCATAGCTTAGTTTTTAAATGTTTGCATTAGCTGGGGTGATTCCCTTTGTTTGACAGCTTTGTCTTTGAACAATTATTGGTTTTAGCCTAGCCCTAGTTATGCTCGGGTGTGTAATACAATATGGGTAATAAATTGTGTTAATATTTATACAGCGAGGACCGCGACCACCAGACCCAGAGGAAGTGACCAATGAGGCTCTGCGTAGCATGTGTGATAACACACTACATCTTTTCACTACTACAGTGGGCCGGCTGACTGATGTGAGTACACACAATTGTAAACCTTCCGCAAACAAGTTAAAATGGTGGTTTCATTATATGCTTGAAGTCATGGTTCTCATTTCAAAATGTGCAATGTTTAAAAAAAAAAATCTTGTTACAGCTGTGCAACATTATGATTGACTGATATTGCATGTCATTTTATGTATGCCAGGTGAACTTGATGAATGTCATAAAGCGGTCATATCTATGCCATCATTCTTAAGGGAGCTGCCACTGAAGAATTTGACCTGATTGTCTGGATTTGTGGGGACCAAGTGTAGTGATTTAAAAATCAACCATCAGAAAGCCAATATTGATCTCCCACTGTTCTGAATATTAGGGGGAACATCAATGTCTGTGGTGGTGACAGTCACACTGCCACTAAATCAGACACATGCACATCTGCAATGCGTCTTACTATCTTGAAGACAACTCAATGAAACTCTTATAGTGAGAGATGGGCTTTGCAGTCATTCAGCACAGTCCATCATCTTCACAGCCAAAGTCAGCAGCCTCAGCCCGGCATTGCTGCTTGTAAGAAAGAGTGTCTAGAGAAATATTAGATCTTTTTTCCTGTAAGCTTCCCAACATCAACAGCTGGCCGTTGACAGGGATCTCTCCTCAGCAGACAGACGAAGACAGTTTATGTGCCGATGAGACTGTCTCCATTCACTCTGCCAAAACACATTCAAACGATAACCAGGAAAATGTCAGGAGATGCACATCTAGCCAGACTATTTTTAGATTTTTGTTGTGTCTTACTTGTTAACATGTTGTTTTAAAGCACTAAATTTACACTTTTATTAGATTTATTGTGTGGATTTACCAAGGTAGACACTGAAAGTAAATAGGTAAGAGCTTTCCACTGGATAAATACAGTGATTATTATGTTTCAGCTTACAAGAAGTTATTTAATCTGATGCAGCTTCACATTCCTTAAACATCCATGTCGGAAGATATCTTGTGGTCGTGGAAAAGATGTTATTTTGTTTCAGCAAGGTCAGATTATTGGTCTGCATTAAGCAAAGAAAACAACTAAGGAGATTGCTGAAACTGCTAAAATTGGGTCCAATGCATAATTTATACCTGGAAGGATGGCGGTGAACCATCATCTTTGAGAAAGAAATGTAGTTAGATTTTATTTTAAATGATCCTGATCAGAGATCTCTCAGAGAACTCACAGCTATGTGTTATAGTGAAAGTAAGAGCATTTCCACACGCACAATGCGAAGAGAACTCAAGGGATTGGGACTAAACAGCTGTGTAGGCTTAAGAAAATCACTTATCAGTGAGGCTAATCAGGAGGAAAAAAGAGTTGGGCAAAAAAGATTGGACTTTTTGGAAAGAATGGAAAAAGGTCATGTTGTCTGATGAGTCCAGATTTAACCTGTTCCAGAGTGATGGGCATATCAGGGTAGAAAGAGATGCAGAAGAAGTGATGTATCCATTATGCCTAGTGCCTACTGTACAAGCCTGTCAGGGTTGCTTTAGTTGGTCAGGTCTAGGTTCAGCAACGTTATGTGCCCAGAAAATGAGGACAGCTAACTACTGAATAATCAGTGGTTTCCATCAATAGATTTTGTCTTCCCTGATGGCATGAGCATATTCCAAAATGACAATACCAGGATTGTTGGGCTAAAATTTTTAACCACACAGAGTCCAGAACTTAAAGGGATAGTTCACCCCAAAAATTACAATTTTGTCATCATTTACTCACCCTCAAGTTGTTTCAAACCTGTATGAATTTATTTCTTCTGCTGAACACAAAGGAAGATATTTTTAAGAACGTCAGTAACCAAACAGTTGTGGGGCACCATTGTCTTCCATTGTAGAAGTCAGTGGTGCCCCACAACTGTTTGGTTACAAACATTCATCAAAATATCTTCTTTTATGTTCCACATAACAAAGAAATTCATACAGATTTGGAACAACTTAAGGGCGAGTAAATTATGACAGAATTTTCATTTTAGGATGAACTATTCCTTTAACCCCATTTAGATTTTTTGGGATGTGCTGAAGGAGACTTTACGCAACGGCCCGACTCTCCCATCATCAATAGAAGATCTTGATGAGAAATGAATGCAGCACTGAACGGAAATTAATGTTGTTGTGACATTGCAGATGCTTATTGAAACGATAATTTGGCGAATGCATTCCCTAATCAAAGCATAAGGCAGTCCCGGTCCTATGAAGTTGTGCCTTTTTTTTGGGGCCAGGCAGTGTATATACTGTATATAAATCCACAAACCATATAAATATATATTTATGTTTTATTATTTTTTATTAAATACAATAAACATCCATTATTCAGTATTTATGTATCTCGAGTTAAACCATTGTAAGATATTAACACTTTGCCCTTTATCTCTACACTTTGTCTTTCGTTTACTGAACATAATGTATGTACATCTGAATTGAGTGCATGCTATTTTTCGTGTAGGTTCTGTGGCCGATGTTGCTTTGCTACCTGACCCCAAATCAGTATGCCAACGCCACCACCCCCTTGTGCAAGAGTTTAATTCTTCTGGCCAATAAGAAGCGAACAGCACAAGAACCCAACTTCATCATCGACTTCAATGCACAAGGTGTGGACACACACACATATATACGATCATGATGTCACTGATGAGCCTAGTCTTAGACTAAGAGCTTTTCCAATGTCTGACCTGCAGAAACCCTTGAATCACACTTTCTGTCTCCTCCAGCAGCCGCCGTTAAATCTTTTTTTTTTTTACGTTGTTGGACTGAAACTAAATTGCACTTGCAGACGTTCTGTTTTCATTGCAAGTCGTTTGCTTTGCCTGTTGAGTCTGTTTCTAATTAGTCCAATGAAAAGTGGAATTTATCAACTGAATAAAGTTTTTTGGGCAGAGGGTAATTGTTTCTTACGCTGAAAGTGATTAAATTGAACTCTAGTAGGACAAATAAGTCCCAGGCTCAGTGATTATTTATTCGTTAATTGTAATGCTTTTGGATCATGTGCTTTACTAATGGGTTACCCTTGTCTGCTCTCCCCCTCTCTCTGTCTTGCTCTGTTTCTTTCCTCTTCCCGCAGGCTATAGTCTTCCCTCACAATATATCCTGATGATAAGGCTCTTGGTAAGTGTCGAATTTCCAGTGTTTGTTTTACTTATATCATTATCAGTTTCAGCGGGGCAACGAGTAAGGTTTTACATGCCTCTCTGGACTGCTTGATTCTTGATTCTTGATTCTGGTCAGTTGTGGCATATTTTTGGGCTGCACTTTATTTTACAGTACGTGCACTTACAGTGTACTGACCTAAGAAAGTACTGGGTATTATAAGGTAACTACATGGGTTAGGTTTAGGTGTAGGTTCAGGTTTAGTACCTAATTATTACCCAGTTATTGCAATTACTATTATATTATGTACATGGGGAACAGGACTGTAAAATAAAGTTCTACCTATTTTTGTATAATGACCATCAAACTGAATATTTAAAAAAAAAAATGCAACATACCAGTGCTACTTTCATACAGTACTGTTCAAAAGTTTTAATTATTATTATTGAAATAAATTAATACTTTTAATCAGCAAGGATGCATTAAATTGACAATAAAGTGACAAAGACGTTTACTTTGTTACAAAAAAGTTATATTTCAAATCAATGTTGTTCTTTTGATCTTTCTATTAATCAAAGAATCATGAACAAAAATATAGCAGCACAACCATTTTCAGCTGTGATAAGGAATGTTTCACAAGCACCAAATTAGAATGATTTCTGAAGGATCATGTGACACTGAAGACTGAAGTAATAATGCTGAAAACAGCTTTGCCATCAAAGGAATAAATAGTATATTGCATAAATATTACATTTAAGATTATATATAAAAAAAACTAATTTTTAAATTGTAATAATATCACAATATTACTGCTTTTACTGTAGTTTTGATCAAATAAATTCAGCCTTGGTGGGCATAAAAAACATTAAAAAAAGTGTACTGACCCCTAACTTTTGAACAGTAGTGTTTCGAAACATTGAACACATTGAGATATTCATATACATAATATTAGTGTTAAGCTAACAATCTCCATTTTTTTGAGTCTCTGTTTCTCCTGATACACTTTTTTTAGATCATGATGTAATTTAGTCACTGCTTAATGCAGACCTTAAACATCTAAAATAAATGTAACCTTTTCCTTAGGTGAATGCCTCATTCCCATTTCGGTGCAGGGGACACGGTGCTCCCTCCCTGAGTCTGCTCAACTCTATCAGCCCTAACATTCACCCTAAAGCAGAGCCGCTGTGGGAAAATGAGATTCCAAAGCTGCTCGATTATCTTGAAGGTTTGTTAAAATATACAACAGTGATGTAGAGGATTAGGTACAGGGCTGTTCCTCACAATGCCACCAGACCACGCCACCTACTGGTCATAACATCCACCTGCACACTTCAGTGTTTCACCATGTTTTCAAAAGTCCAGTAATCCTAGAAACTAAATTTGGACATCATGAGAAATTATGTGATCTATGAAAGAATCCATTTAGTCTGTTTGCCTTTGCAAGGAGGCACTGCTCTGTCTAATCTAACTGGCTGCGATATTTAGGTCAATTTACTGACATAAGAGGTCTTGTTTCTGTATTTAGTCCAGTAACCAGTGGCTTAACTTTGTTTTAAAAAGTGGGTGGGACAGGTGTGTGTGTGTGTGTGTCTAATCACATATGTACTAAAACAATTGTAAAATATACAATTATTCTTAAACAATTAAAAAAAACATTATGATATCCAGAAATCAATTTCAATAGTACACTGAGTTCAACTTGTAGACTGAACTCGTTTAATGTGATAGTTTCATCCTTAAATACAGTAGTCAACATTTAAAGTAGATCAAAACCTTTCATCAAAGTTATCTTTGAATTTTGAACAATACCCGTTCTTGTCTTAGGACAACTTTGATTAACTTTTTTAATCCACTTCAAATGTTGACTACTGTATAATACAATATATTGTTAGTACAGAGTTTCTTCACATCAGTGAATAAATACACAGATCCGCAAGCAAAGCTCGTGTGCCTTTATGGTCCGGGGGTATAACTTTTGTTAAGCATGTTGGAGGTTTTGGGTTCTAATCTGCCCTCGTATAGTTTATTTTTATTTTATTATTTTCACATTAAAAATAAAGATGTTCATCAATTATTGTTTATCAAGAGCAGGGACATGTTTGTGTGCACTTTGTTATGTGAGTTCACATCACCGGAACGAATAGAGAGCGTTAAGTAATAGATTGCAGCGTTTGTCCGTGTGAAGACTGTATGAGCCACAAGAGAACACTAATTACAGCGGCAACAAACACTCCGAATAAATTAAAAAACCACGTTCCAGCGCTAGATCACCTCTTATTTAATACAAATGAATGCAATTACTGCTCTGGTAGTCAGCTAAAGATGCTTCCTTAGATGCATCCGTTCCGCGAGATGTTTCAAAAAGTGGTGGGGACAATATTGACCCTGCCAAAAAGTGGTGAGGACATGTCCCACCTGCAAATTACACCTATGCCAGTAACTGAAACTTTACAGGTTCGCTCTGTCTTGATCCGTCAGTTTTTAGTCGAAGGAGAGGTTCTTGAATCATCTGCTATGATCTCAAGTGCCTCCCAAAACCACCCGTCCTTAGAGACTCACAAGACAACCAGATGTTTCCAAGATACAGCCAAAATTATACTTGAATATGAGAACTCCTATTTCACATTCCGCGACTCTTCCAAGATAGTTACATGGTGTAGCTTTAAAGACTTCTATTGGGTATCCCATTATCTTTGACTTTTTCCAGAGTGTGGTTTGAATGGATCTCTGACTGAATTTTGTGTTTTTCTAACCAGAATCATCAGAAGAATCTCTGGACAAAAAGAAGTGGGAAGAAAGTTTACTAAAGGTCTGTAGTAATGTGTATTAACTCATAAATGACTATTGAAAAGAAAAGCTTGCAATATTAAGAAAAATGTTATCAAGAAGTCTATATGAATAAGAGAAGAGAACATGGCCAAAGTTATTGATGGTGATTAATCAGACATTGCTTTCTGATTGTGATGAAGCTCCTGTCTAAAACTCTGGCAGCCATTGACGACAGCCAGTGGACCGGTCAGCTTGCAGTAGAAGCCACACGATACCTGCCCAACTACAACAACTCACTGGAGGAGAAGGTCAGTTTAGAAATCCATCTGTGCTTCTTCATGGTAGAAAAAAAGTAAAGCTTTAATATTACTGACAAGGAACAGTCCACGTCCAATAGCTATTTTTATTGTCATTATTTAAGTGTTTTTGTTCAAAAATGAATCATTGTGATTGCAGCTGTTGTGATAATTCGTGAAAGAACTAAACAAGTGACAGTTTCTTGGTGTGCACTGAATGCTTTGTGTAAAAGATTTGAAAAAATATAAATATGTATAAAACAGCAATTCAAGAACATAGAACATAATATTTTCCCAACAAAATATTTATTTCAATGTAAATTTGCCGTAATTTCCTGCATTCTTTTGACAAACTCTTCTTTTTCTCTCTTTTTTCAGAGTTTTTTGTATAGGTGTGTCGGTATGATTCTCCAGCAGTGCCATAATAAAGAGTTGGTCAAGAAACAGCTGCAGGAGATCCTGATCAGCTCTCGCCACAATGATGCAATGGAAAGAACGGTACACCGATCTCAGCGCTTGTACACCGTGCACTTATCAGTTCACTTCTGACTTCTAAATTAAGAGAGAGTTTATGTGCTGACAGTCAAACTGCTTGCTCAAGAACAACGTTCAGACAGCACACTAAACCCTCTCTGGGGAACTATGTATCTTAATGCATCCCTTTTACCACACTATCACAAAAATGATTAAAACTAAACCAAATATTAGAAAAGAAGTCTAAAGCTAGTCGCTAATTATTCTATCTGTAAATAAAACGAAACATTCTAAATATGTATTTTAGTTCCCCTCACTCCACAACAAATCCTTTCAATTTAATGGTATTCTTTACAGCAGGGGTTCCCAAACTTTTTCGTTCTAGGACCCACCTAGACAAGTATAATCAATCTCAAGACCCACTTGCACAGTTTTTTTTTGCTACATGCCATGGGATTAATCAATGCATGCTGATGGTCTTAATCTGCATTCCCTAGTTTTGCACTGATGTAAAAAGACTGACAGTGACAAGCCTTCATGTTAGCAAAATATTTTAAACTTTTAACTCTTAAAAAAACTTTTAAAAACATGTATGTTCTTTAATGTTTGATTATAATTTTACCGTCTTCACATAGGGATGGGAAATGATAAGATTTTATCAATAATAATAATGCCACTGACGATTCTGATTATCGATCCGATTCTTTAACGATTCTCTTATCGATTCTTGATAGCACTGTGTGGAAAAATGTAGTCATATGCTTTTCAAAAAAAAAACAAGGGGTTTTATTTATTTTAAAGCTTAAGCTTGAGTAAGCAAACTGTACTTTTTATGTAATTTATGTAATAAATAGAACTTTATTGTAAAGTGTTACTGATTCAAACGTCTCCTGAGTTCACTGTTGGAAAGATCAGTTGTCCATTCATTAAAATGAATCGTTCAAAGGAGTAATTAGTTTGCGAATTGGACGTGTCATGCGCGTTGTGTGATTATCCCAGCAGTTAGGACATAGACATCCAAGATTTGTGTCAACACAGAAAACATTTCATCACTGGATAGTTTTTTTTCGTTTAATTAAAGTGTTGTTTTATGTCAGCTGAATGTCTGGGACGCTTTTCAGAGAAGATAAGGCAACAACTTATTTAGCACAATTCACACCCAGCGGTAATTGAGGAAGAAATTTTTTTTACCACCGTGTCAATTTATTTTGATTAATATGTGCGAGGGAGAGAGAGCAAGACAGCGCTTAGTTTGGAGACGGTGAAGTCTTTTTTACACTTTCGCCTGGCTCCGAAGAGAGAGAGCGCGCGCGCGCGACCGAGTCTCTCTCTGCTCGTTCTTTCAGTTAAACATGCACTGTGACTCTGTCACAAGCGCAGCAGTTCATCTACATTACTCAGCGATCAAATAACACTTTGGCGGGCGCTAAAACTCATAGTCGTTTGGTCATTAATCGGACTGGTTTTGTTTCACTCATCGTAACGTAAATTTAGCTGCAGCTAAGTGCCTTTGTGCGACCCACCTTTTCTCACTGTGTGACCCACAAGTGGGTCGCGACCCACAGTTTGAAAACCACTGCTTTACAGAACAGTATAAAACAAACATAAATTAAAGTGGCATTCATTAAAAACAACACTTATTATAAACGCTTTTGTGTGCTTGATGTTAATTCCATTATATAGAATATTGGAAGATAAATTGCAGCATGTTTCAGAAGATAAAAAAAAAAACATGACTTCTGGAAAATACGGTAGTCCATACAGTAGTCCGTTTTGACCCATACCCTGTATCCAAATTGAGGTAATTATTCTGCTGTGCTATCAGTTATCATTGAGAACATAGATCCCATATAATTTCTAATCATAGATTAGAAATTTGTTATATAAAGGTTTTTGCAGTTATTTAAAAGCTGCTAATTAAGAATAATGGTAGTAACAGGCAATAATTGGTTTGCAGGGTGTTGCCATGGGAATCGGGCTGTGTGCCAGCAGCCATCTCGATGGTACTCTGGAAAAACTGGAGGAGTTTGGGAAGTCTGACGCCTTCAGGAAAGCCTCAGGGATATTTGGTCTTCTCAAAGTAGGGCGAGTTTCATTGTGCTTCTCACATAATACAAAAATAAAAATATCTTATTTTTTTTTCAAATCAGGTGTTAAAAACTGTAATATTTAAATTTAGTTAGAAATGGTCCTTTTTTTTAATAATAATAATAATTGTGAAATTTAACAGTGCACAGTGGTCCATTGTGCAAAGGTTAGGTAGTAAAAGGATAATTATATTAGGTTTATAAAGCGCTTCAGAAACCGTATTTCACAGATGTATCTTGTTGTGTTACTTTTCTTGTCATTCAGGATAAAAACGATGTTGATGTGGAGAAAATGAAAAGCACTTTAATTTTGTGTTACGGCTATGTTGCGTTGCACGCTCCAGAAGATAAGCTCCTAACTCGCATCGATAGTGACATTCTCCAAAACATCTCGAAAAACTTCAACACCAAGGTAAAACACACATAGGGCTCAACTGTAACACCATAATATTTTTTTTGTCTGCAGCGTAAAAAGACTTTCTGTGGCCTGAAAATACAGCAGTTTTATTGTAGTATTACGAAGTATTTGTAAACTGGTATTTCTAAATTCTAAAATGTTATTATGAGTTTTGCGGTATTAGTTAGTTTTATAGTCATAGTTAACTTCTGGGAAAATGGACCAAAAATATTGATGATTCAACTTGCATTTGTATTGGTTGTTTGTTTGGAGATTTTTGGAAGAACTTTAATTTTCATGCCTCTGTAGCTCTATTATGTTAGATGAACAGCTCATTTATTTGATCAGAATAATACATTAATCATTTCTCATTGTTTGTTATAGCAGTGAGGCAAATAAATTAAAAATGTGTTGTTGCTGTGAGGTGTTTTCCTAAATAAGTCCTCTGAATGTCCTAGTATATGTTGACAAGATTCAGTTGGCTGCTTTTGAGGCTGACAGTTTGATCTAAATGATTTTTAATGATAAGGATCATTAATTCTCTTTGAGTGCTGAAACATATCTTATCCATATTCATAATGTAATTGTGCGATTTAAAATAATTTCACTCTTAGGGAACCATGTAACTCATTTTGTTAGCATTCTGCACTCCAGTCCAAATTGAATATCAAAGTTGAGTTCATGTGAGTCTTCATGGGGATTTTTGGAGAATTTTGCTTTGTTTATTCACTGAATTCATTCAAATTAGATGTTTTTATATATATACTACAGTAGTCAACATTTAAAGTGGATCAAAACCTTTCATCAAAGTTATACATGAATTTTGAACAATACCCATTCTTTTCTTAGGACAACTTTATACACACACACACGCACGCACACACACAAATAACTAAAGGCAATTTTGATTTATATCTCAATATACTTAAAGTATCTGAAGGGTCACATAATTCATCATTCTGATAGTCCATTGTGTGCCCAATCATGAAGTTCTGATTATTGTTAAATAAAATGGATTATCTTTCATGTTTGTGAATTACATTGGATCATTACTTTTATTGTTGTACAGGTTCTGGGAATTAAAGTAGAGACCAAGGTACCGTGAAGGGAAGAGATCATGAGGACCTTCTCTCACCTCTGACCTTTAAACTTTAACTCACTTTCTCTTCAGTCTTGATGCTGCAATCAAAACCTTTTGACCCTCTCAAAAAGCTATCTCTTTATTACATTTTTTATGAGACTTAAGTTTAAAAAAAAATGTTTTCGCCGGTATAAAGCGCTTCATATTTCATCTGAATCTTTTAAAAAGGTCTTTTGATAAATTGGATATAAAATAAAGATGACATTTTAAAACTTTTACACTACACTTGTAAGTTAAAGATTCATGGTTTTTGAGAAGGTCAAAAAAAAGCTCACTAACCTGATAATAACCTTTGTCTTACTAAAGCGTCACAGTGTCTAGATACATGGTTTTCTGGATTTTAGGTGGCTTGATTTATCCATTCAACTCTTTTTCTATTGAATCACAATTAAATTGTCGCACATTGTGATTTTCATCTCTTATTACACTGTAAATGTTATGAGTAGAACATGTATATTTATTTATTTATTTAAAATGAGCATGCTGGGTGCAACTTTGACCTGGACATACTTTTCTAATTCCAGGTCTTGATTTTCCTGCTCTGTTTGATTGACATATGCTTTGTTCCATAAATCACAGTTTGAGTGTGTTTTCATCTCTTTCTGTGTGTGCGTGTGTGTGTGTGTGTGTGTGTGTGTGTATGCTCATGGGCATTTCATAGGACATGACTATGAAGCTCAGTCTCATTCATAGTGTTGGACTCATTGCCAAGGCCATCAGCAACAGTGTCCGTAAACAGGGCTTCGTGTTCTCCCGCAAGCAAGAGCTGATGGGTGTTATGATGGTGAGAGGTTTGATTTGAAGATCATTCAGTTTTTAATATACAGTATGTTTTCAATGTACTTTCAGTATAAGGAAGATTTCATTTCCATTGGGCAAAATCTAGGAGCTGAATGTGGCATAAAATGAAATGTTATTTTGAAAATCTCAGATCAGTTTTAGAATATGATGTACCTTTTTAGCATTTGTCTTTTATGTTCCTGCAGGATTTCATCAAAGCTGAACCAGCAGATGTCATGCGGACCCCTGTTCGCTATCTAGTTATGACCACATGTGCCAACCTCATGTATCCTACCATTTTAAATCTTTCTAGTGTTCATCTGCGCTATTTTTAAAAAGTTTGTCTTTGTAAATATATGCTAAACATGTTTGTCCATCCATCGTGATGCTTAATTAAACAGTGCCACAATCTATCAAGAACTTAACTCAAGCTTTCAGAAACTTAGATCCTCCTTTATCAGAAAATGAAAACTTTGACTTGTTAAAAATATGTTTGACTGGTGTTTATGGGCTTCCTACTGTGGACACTCTGGACAAAGCTAAAGATGAAGAAGCCCTGGATCCACAGCAAAGAGAGGTCAGAATAAAATATGCATGTACAGTACATACGCATCCCTGGTAGAATGTCTCTTTTGTCTCATGCATGCTTTAAACATAGAGTTTGTTTTTCATTACAGTTCCTTTTCCCCTCAGGCCTTATATTCAGATACTTTTAACGCTCTTCTTGAATTGCTGAAGAATGTGTTAGCCAGAGATTTGAGTCCTGATGGTCTGCAGTCTGTTTTCAAGGTGAAGTAGTTACTATAAAAGTCACTTGCCATTTTGTAGTCTCTTTGTCTGAACCCCATGAGTGCTTTTGCTTTTTCTCAGCATATTGAGAGCTGGCTGAGCTCAGGAAAAGAATATGAGCGGGAGAGAGCAGCAAAGACCATGGCAGAGTTACTGCATTTTTATCTGGACCATCTCAATGTGAAGGTAAAGGACATCATTACTGTGTGTGTGTATACAAATACGTATATGTGTATACAGTATACTATATATGATGTGTGTTTACAGTATATATATATATAGTGTGTGTGTGTGTTTGAGAGAGAGAGAGAGAGAGAGAGAGAGAGAGAGAGAGAGAGAGAGTGATTACTGATAGGGTCAGTTTTAGCAATTTTTTGCAATTTCAATTTGAATTGCTAGTGTTGGGAAATGTTTCTTCATGTTAGAATTCCCATCATGCTCAAACATACTAAAACAACTTTTTCAATACTTGTTACACCAACATTCTAGAGGAAGAGGGTTTTATTTGTAAATTATATAAATAAAAAAGTAATCGTATCATATTATAATCAAAAGATATTTAGATATTATAGATTACAGATATTTATTTATTAGTCATTATTTTGAAGCGTATTTGTTTGAAGTAACTCTGAAATTATGATGATAAATTTAGCAAGTAAAGTGTTATTTTATGTGTTGCATGAAAAAAGTATTCTGGTTATTTGTAGATCGTTACCCTGAACATTGTGAATTGGTTTGTTTAAGACAAACCTCTCACATCCTTTAAATACAAAGCATTCACTTTAAGTACATATTAGTTTTATTCTGCCCAAGCTAAAATGTTAAGCAGGATGCATTATTTTGGCTTCCTCAAGGCACTGATTAATGAAATATGGGTTTTTAATTTAGTTTTTAGTTTTTTTTTACTGTAGTTAAAATCTTATTAGATCTCATGCTCAGTGCTCCTCTCTCTCTCTCTCTCTCTCTCTCTCTCTCTCTCTCTCTCTCTCTCTCTCTCTCTCTCTCTCTCTCTCTCTCTCTCTCTCTCTCTCTCTCTCTCTCTCTCTCTCTCTCTCTCTCTCTCTCTCACTCACAGAATCTAGTGACATTCCATAATCTGGGAGCTCTTGTGGGGCGTCTGGCCCCACGGTGCACAGACCCAAACCCTGAGGTGCGGCGGGCAGCCATAGACTGCGTCTATAGTCTAATGTACATTCAGCTGCGCTATGAAGGTACTGCCCTTTTTTATTATTTTATAGCACAACTCTGTTTTGTCTGACCCAGGGTGGGCTTCAGATTGACAGTGTGTCAATATAAACTTGTTTACACTGTTATCTTGTTCTGGAAATACTTAGAAAAGTATCTTGCCTCTTCCATTTTTCTCTGTTTGACAGGCTTTTCACTGGACTACAAAGACGATTCAGTTGAGGGTCTTTTAGATGTTCGTGAGAAGCTAAGCAATCCTGACCATTCAGTCTTGTACCAAACCTGCTCTGAGCTAACCAAGGTAAATTGCCTCAATGTAATATTCTCCTAAAGCACTGATGCTTCCAGAGATCTTTAAAGATCCACACTCTCTCTTTCTCACTCTTCACCCCCTGTCTCTTGTGTTTTAGATCATCAGTAAGCGTTTGCCCCAGCAGCAGTTGAGCACCCTGTTGTTTATGCTGTTTGATGGTTTGGTGGACTCTCAGTCCAACTGTTCCAGAGCATCCAGCGTGATCCTCAACACCTTGCTGAAGAACAGAGGTGCTGGGCTGCAGGATCTGGTACATTACACTTTCATCGGATTTTGGGAAATACATTTTTTTCTTTTACTGCCGGCAAATGTTACATGATCAGCATATATTGGACATGGACAAGCAAACTGATGTAATAAATATCATCTCTATGTATCATCCTATTTATTTGAATGAACTGGTTTGTTGTAAACTGACAATTTATATAATATATATAGAGAGGGTTTAATATTTATTGTAGCAAAATATGTAGTTTATATACAGCTACAAGTGTTTGTATGCAATAACATGCATTTTATGCAATTTATGTAATTATTGAACTCTCCAGCTAATCATTCAGACTGTTTTTTTTTAACCAAATCAACTAATTCATTGAAATATTGAAACTTAAAGACAAATTAATTCTCAAATTGGACAAACCTTCTGTCATGCCCTTGGCAAAGGGCAATAGAGTGGATTTTTAGTGAATAAAAACTTAAATTTCAATCTGTAGCTTAGCTGCTTGAAAGGATTAGTAAATGGTAAGAGAAAATTAGTTGAAAAGTATTTTCTATAACACTCCCAAAATTCACTTCTTGTGTCTTGACTCTTTGTCAGGTGCCAGAGATGTTGGAGGTGTTGCACAACCGGCTGCAGGTGATTGGTGAAGAGCAGGTGAAGGTGGCCATCGGTCAGTCCATCCTCATCCTCGCTACACAGCACCTTCAGACAGTGGTCAACACGCTCGTCGCCTATCCACTACCATACGACAGGTGATTATTGTGTGTGTTGTTTATGTGCATGGCATTCATTGTCTGGCATGTGCTCCATGATGCTCAAGCATAATAATGATGTGCTTGGTGTGTGTGTGTGTGTGTGTCATTGTGTGTTTTCTCCAGCTGGAGCTGTGAGATGTGGATGGCTCTAGGAGCAGACAGCACTTTGGCCCTGCAAATCATGGAGATGATTATCGAGAAGCTCAGTGTTATGGTTCCCTATGTAGATAAGAAGGAGTCCATGTTAAGACCTGGTTTGACCAAAGTTGCCACAAGCCAACCATTGGCTGTAAGTTTTAATATATGTAGGATTTGTGTCATTTGGCTTTTAAAACGCATAATGCTAACTAGACATAATCTGTCAATTATGCAGAGTCAAGTAATGTTTCTGTATTTACTGAAAGAAATGCTGCATGACGCAACAAAATCATAACAAAGCAAACACAATCCTTGTGAAGCAGGATGTAGGGATTTTACTGTGAGCTTCATACTTCCCATCCTGACATGTCAAGTGTTTGGCAATGTTATTGACAGTCATTGCTTGTTGAAACAAATACTAGTGGATGCAATTAATAGCTTGATTCTTTACTGTTGCATTAGTTAGGAAATGGTGTTAAACTGTTAAACCTCTTTTATTCCTTTTATTTATTAAATGGCTTTCACTACCATTTAAAAGTTTGGTGTCAGTGAATAAAAAAATTTGAACATCTCTTTTGCTCACCAAGACTGTATTTATTTGATCAAATATACATTAAAAGAGTAATATTGTGAAATATTACAATTTATCAACTTTTTTTCTATTTTGATATATTTTAAAATGTCATTTATTCCTGTGATGGCAAAGTTTGAAACAGTTGTACTGCTTAATATTTTTGTTGAAATCTTTGATGAATAGAACATTTAAAAGAACAAGTTTTATTTGAAATATAAATCTTTTGTAATCTTATCAATTTCTTTATTTTCACTTTTTAATGCATCCTTGCTGGATAAGGGAATTAACTTCTTTAAAAAAATTTAAAAAAGCTACCCTCAAACTTTTAAACGGTAGTCTGTTTGTCAGTGCAGTGTCCTGTTTGATAATTAATAGTTATTGATTTTCCATGTTTTCTAGATGACATGTGCCCTTCGTGAGATGATGCTGAATGGTCAGTCAGCTGACGCCGTGGCGTATCTGTTTCCAAAGCTCTTCAGCGCTCTGCTTTTGCGTTTGGGTTCTAGCGTGGGAGTTCAGTTACCTAAAGATCTCAACAGCAACAGCATCATTTCAGACCGCAAAACAACCAACAAAAACAATGTGACTTATTTTGATGTGTGCGGGTGAGTGGCATACATATGCAATTTTGTGCTATTGTGCTTATTTAGAGTTACACTGTGAACACAGTGGTTCTCAAACTTTTTGACTCTGTTGTAATTGTGAGAAAGCTACTTGTTTTTAATCTTTTTGGGTATTTACAGAAACTGGGAATATTGATATATACCAAATTAACTATGATTCCAGAAATTTCAAGAACTTCAAGAATAATTTAAATAGAGATTGGAGGGTTTTTTCAGTATTTTAATGTCAATGATAATTTATTCATTAATATACTTTCCTCTTAATTAAGATCACTCCCTCAGCCTCACAGCAGCGTTAATTAATTTTTTGTCATTAACTGCCAAAGCAATATAACACAAAGTATAGTGTTATAAGTGTATTAAATTTTTTTGCGACGTTAATAACTGTGGAAACACGTTATATACCGGTCCGTGAAAAGGGTTCATATTTGTTTAATGTGAGAAGAAAGAGACCATGGATATGGAGTTAATAAGACATCTGTGTTTCTCTTTGCTGTGTGTGTTCAGGGTGGCAGTGGAGGCCCTGCGGATCCTGCTGGGTCGAGCTCAGCTAGACGCTGTCGTGAAACCATTAGATCAGGAGGGAGCTTGGGACAAGATGAAGGACCCGCAGCAGCACACAACAGGAGTCACTCTGCTCTCCAGGTGCACACACCTGTCCTCCGTCATACACCCGTTCTCTTGGACTGTTTGTTGTTCTGCTATGTTAAAGGAGATGTGTATAACCATAGAACTGTTCTTGAAGACACAGGATGTGTTCAATTACAACATTTTGACAGTGCTACACGTCGATTTCAAGCTGTTGTCTCATGCTAAGTTTTTGTGGAAATTGGCAAGTTCAGAGTAATAAATAATTGTTCGAATTAACACGCTGTTTTCTGTCTCATTGTGGTAAGATTAAATGTGGTCTTCTACAATACTAGATTTTGAAGAAGCTATTCTTTCTATCAGAGCAATGGCAAAGCATGCTGGTCCAAGACTCCCCGCAATTGTGGAGAGCCTGTGTCCTTCTCTCTGTAATATTTACGAGTGCCAGAGGATCACAGTCACAGCCTTCTTCTCTGAGGTGAGAACATTTAGATTTATGTGATTTTTAAGTTTTTTTACAGATAAATTCAAAGCTTTGTAACAATGAATAGCTAAAGACTAATTATTTTACAAAACCACAGATTGTTCAGTGTTTATTTTTTATTTATTTTTTAACAGTAGTTTATTTTATACTACTGTTCGAAAGTTTGGGGTCAGTATGATTATTATTTTATTTTTTTAAAGAATTGAATACTTATTTTCAGCAAGGATGCATTAAATTGATCAAAAGTTACAGGAAATGACATTGTTACAAAAGATTTCTGTTTCAAATCAGTGCTGTTTTTTAAACTTTCTATTCATCAATGAATCCTTAAAAATGTTTCCACACAAAAAATATTAAGTATCACAACTGTTTTCAATATTAATAATAATAATTACAGTCTAATTTTACATTCTATAAACTAAACTTTGGCCTGTTCTTGTATTCACCCTTTTAAGTCCAATACGACTTAAATTGACTAGCGTTACATAAAAGTGCATGTTTTTATATGATATTTTCAGATATTGCTAGATTCAAATGTCAAGATTTATTTGTTTACTCCATCTAGCTGCTGAACCACCATGTAGCGACTGAACTGATGATTTTGGACATGTTGATGAACAACATGATGGAAAGAATTACTGACACCTGCGGTACTGTCCGGATGCTGGCGGTCCGAGGCCTGGGGAACATTGCTGTGGGCTCACCTGAGAAGGTACAGAAGCTCTGCTTGACCTCTGAAAATACTAATTGGATGAAAATTCTAATAGATTTTTTAGGCAATGTTTCTTGGCAACAGTGTGAGAGACATGGCAACTTGTTTATGCAACAATTATGAAAAGATTTTACCTAACAACTGCTGCCAAAAAGTTCCCCATGTTCCCCACGCCCTCCATTGTTCTGCTCTGATTTTTTTCTTCTCTCTGTCGTCAAATGAAGTTATGTCATTACTTTCAAAAGCTTGGTAACAAAATCAGTCAGTTAAGTGTGTAATTATACATTGCTAAACTGTTTTTTTCTTTTTTTTTTCTCATTCAGGTGAATAAGTACGCAAAGGAGCTTTTAGCAGCCATGAGTTCAGGAATGGAAGAGAAGGATGATCCAGGGAAACTCATCACACTGGAGGCCATGTCAGGAATGTCCAAGATATTGCTTTACCTGGACCAGAAGAATGTCCAACTGCTTGTGGTTTACATCTTCATGAAGATAAAACCCTTTCTGGAGAATGTGAGTGTTGAGAGAAGGTGCAGAATATGAAAATCACAATTATGAAGCTGTAAACATTTTATTTATTCTAATTTAAAAAATAATAATATCAGTTTGATTACCGATAAAACAGTTTATTTTTAAAACATAAAAAAGCACAAGTCCAATGTTTCCACAACTATTTATGTCCCAGTTTAAAACTAGATTAAAGTCGCATCTCTTCAGCCAGGCATTCATATAATCCTACAGTTCAAACTACAATCCGGCCTCTAGCTCATAAATGCCAGAGGAGAACTGGCCCCCGACTGAGCCTGGGTTCTCCCAAGGTTTTTTTTTTCTCCATTAGGTCACCTGATGGAGTTTTAGGACACCATTAGGTCACTTGATGAAGTTTTTCGGTTCCTTGCCACTGTTGCCTTTGGCTTGCTCAGTTGGGGATATTCTGGGGATATTTAATTTAATTTTATCAATCAATAAATTCCTCTTGAAACAAACTTTGTTGTATTATTTTAATTTAATACTGTGAAGCTGCATTGATACAATCTGTATTGTGAAAAGCGCTATACAAATAAACTTGACTTGACTTGACTTGACATAAAATAATTACCAAATATATTGTGCGTGTGTTCCACATTTGGAACCTTTTCTACTGAATGGCAGGAAAATTATAAAAATAATTTAATTAATAAATAGATAATAATTAAAAAATACTATTAAAAATTGTTGAGCTCTTTTGAATTTGAGGTTAACACAAATTATGGTTTCGACTGCATACTGTTCCCATACTGTACCAAGAAAAATTCAAGAAAAATGTATACATGTCGTCTATTCAAATATCAGCTTTAAACTGTATGTACACATGCCCTTGATTTTGGTAACATGGTTGCACAAGTTTCAAACAATTAAATAAAAAGAAAATAAATATTATCTTTTGTTTGACTTTCTGAAGTTGACAATCAACATTTTCTAGAGGGTTAACACCTATATTGACTGCCAATTTTCTTGAGAAAATCTTGGTACAAATAGGTCCTAAAACATTTGACTTTTCTCAAGTAAATTCTTGGTTATTCTTGGTAAATGCAGGCTGTTAGAATACAGTGTTTTGGTGGTGGATTTTGTTGTTTAGGCTTTACTCGAAAGATCTTTTGTCATGTTCTCTCAGGAGAACGATGAGATCCGATGTGCTTCCATCATGCTCCTGGGAAACCTGTCAAAGTTCGGCTCAGGTGAGCCCATCTTTAAAGACCAGATCCACAATGTTCTGGTCAGCTTGTTGTTGCACCTCAATGATCCCAACCCTCAAGTGGTCAAGGTCAGTGTTTAGTCTGCACACACTCCTACAATGATTGCTTTTTGTTATAATGGGTATAAATATTGAAATTTAGTAAAAAAGGATTATGCAAAAACCAGAAGTCTTTCAAGAATAATAATGGAAATATTGCATGTGTGTGTGTCTTTGTTCCCCTAGGCATGTAAGTATGCCATGCGCGTGTGCGCTCCAGTTGTAGGTTCAGAGCAGATCTCTGCCATGTTCCAGAATCATCTTCTTGAGGAGAAGGGTCTGCACTATGGAGAGTTCATTAATGACCTCACCAAATACCTAGTATGGCAAGAACCAAAACTTAATTATAAGTACACACATAGAATAACTGCACAGTACATTCTGTTCATCTCTCTCTGCATGCTGATGAGTTGACTGATTCCCTTTTATAAAGATTACTGTTATTATAATCACTGTGCTATGCCACATGTGCATGCATCTTTGTATTCTTCTTTGATATACTTGATGTTTTTAATGTTGTCAGCAGTTTTAGTTTATAATACGGGGACTAAAGTCCAGTTCACAATGAGAGCAGTAACTATATCGATAACTATATTAGCGTCCACACCAACACATCATAACTATATTTATCGTTAAAATTATTGTCCTTGGTGTGAACGGGCCTGAACAGATTATTACTGATTGTTACTGAGAATTTTGTCCAAAAAAACCCCCAATCATAATGTGTGTTTGCAAAGATCCAGGATTTCCCAGGCATGCTGAACTTCTACCACATCACAGTCATTCAGTTCTTCAAGAGTAACTGGTCTGAGATCAGAGCCGGTGCTGCCATGTTCATTGGTAAAAACTTTTTTATTATTATTAGTTTAGTATTGCAAATATTTATGCTTCATTGAATAGTTGTTTTTAACTTTAATATTTAATGACTTTCTAGTATTTATATATTTTTTTTCTACTATTATTTTGTGATGGTTTTGTAACCGTGTTTTGTGAATTTTTAGGGTTTTTGCTTGGAAACCTTCCTGATGAGCATTTCTCCCATATGAATATGGGGTCAGTGACCAAGGGTAGGTACAGCAGTTCTATAATAATATCTGCAGTCAAGAGAAATATTTAAGGAAAGACAGCACATCCTTGTTATTGTGCTACATTTGCTGTTTCTTGGCACCTAAGGAATCTATTATTTTTGCTTCTATTTTAATGATGATTTTGTCTGGTAGTGCATTGTAGAATGTATTGCTGTTGAAACTCTTAAAATATAGTAAATGCACCATGCTCTTGGTTGGTTATCACCTGACTTGTATGTTCAATGAAACTATAATTTTTCTTTGATTAATGGACTTAAGTTATTTTTCCCTCGTATTTTTTCCTCTCTCCAGGTCTGGTGATGCTGCTGCAGGATCCAGATCCTCTCGTGCGGGTGAAAGCCGCTGAAGCCATGGGTCATTTTCACTGACGTTACCTCCACTCTACAGCCAATCAGATTGGTCTTCGATTTTAAGTTTGTTGCTTTGAATAAGGAGGAAGCCTTGAATTGTTGTTCTAAAGTTTTTATTTTATTTTTGACCAAAGACTGTTCACTAGTTCTGTAAGAAAAGAGAAGAATAAAAAAAAAGACGTTACAGCACTTTTACTGCAAGTACTCTCAGTAATACGGTGTGTGTGTGTGATCCCTAGAGTGGGGTTTTTAATGTAAGGTATGTACTTGCAACTGCAAGCCCTTTAAATGAGATTTACTGAAAGTTTGTATGCAAATATTGCTGGTATTACTTGCTTGACCATTCCTGTAGCGTGGTAAATGCATTTCAACACTTCATTAAAGGGGTCATGAATTGACATGTAAGAGGTTACTGTACAATAAAAAGCATTCTATACGTTTCAGAACTTAAAACTTACTTGTTAGTCCAAAAACATATTTTATTGAAACCAAGCTCTGAAAATGGCTCTTCAGATTTTGTCACATTTATGACATAATAGTGTGACTAAAGACCGCCTCTGCAGAATCAGATCAATGCGTACTTCTACATCATCAAATCTTTTGGCGCATTAGTGAGATGAGAAGAGCGATAAATGATTAACACTAGACTAAAAATAACATTACCTTCCAAAGCATCCTAATGATAGGAAAGCAGGTTATTTATTTTCAACTATGTGAATATCTCAGCATTATTTGTTTGTTCGGTACATTTCACTGTGGATTCTTAGGTAAATCAGTCGTAATTTCGGCGCAAGCTTTGCAAACAGACAGTAATGCACCAACATGCAAGTAAACAGGGTTAATTCTAATGCCTGATCTGCAATCAGTGATTTCTGATATGTAATGATTTATGTTCAGTCAGATGTTATTTGTCTCAAAATCGTTTATTTCTGTTTAATGCGTCAGTAAATCAAGCCAATGAATAAACGATCAACTTTACATCGTTTCTCTAAGTAGCACAAACATAATCTGTTATTTAAATTGTGATAATTCTATACAGAAAGCGCTGGAGCTGTCAATCACACAGCGCGAGTTTATCAGTGACTGAGTTCTGGACTCCCGCCAAAACTCCCATTATAATTAATGACGCTGTCTACACTGCACAATGAATCTCTTATTTACATCTTGTTTGCACTGTTAGTTATGATGAAGTAGAGTAGAGATCTAAATAAAATGTAGAGTATATCTAAAAATAGATCTAATACTATAATCAGCACTTTTCATGATTAATTCATCTCGATAGCTGTAATAGTAAAAACGTAGTAAAAGTTTTCGAGAGAGTTACACAATTAATACTTATTTCATATGCAAAGGTTTAAGCCAATCATAGCAGTGGGTGTGTACATCTCACAGCAGACACACCCCTTAAACCTAGAGGGACTCATGTGCAAAGCGTCTGTGTAGTTGAAACACCAGTGCCAGCCTTTCTGTGGCACTTGTCTTGTTCTGTTTTGTAAGTTATATCTGTGAAATTAATGAATTCACAAGTGTGGCCACTGTTAAATAAATGTTAATTAAATTTATTATTTTATCCTAATAAACAGGGCAAAAAGTGATGATGGTATGGTACATCCGCTATTTTTACAAGTTTGGTACCTACTGTACAGTGTCCTCAAGAAGTAGTTGGACATACTATGAGATGCTATATAAACACAGACTAGTAAATTAAACTTTTGATGGAGTGGGTCTATTTCAATGTAAATGGCCTAATGTCTTAATTCCTTTAACTGATTAATATTTAATGAATGTAGGCATTAATGAATTAGGGAACAAACACTTTGTAAACTGCATTGGTGTGATTCTCAGTCTCACAAGAGCCAAACATTAATTGCAAGTATATACACTACTGTACAGGTTTGGGGTCCTTAATAATTTTTTTTTTTTTTTTTTTTTTTTTAGACGTGAATACATTTATTCTGGAAGCATGCATTAAATTGAAAGACTTTTACAAAAGATTTCTATTTCAAATAAATGCTGCTCTTTTGCACTTTCTATTCATCAAAGAATCCTGAAAAATAAATCACATTTCCACAAAAAATATTAAGCAGCACAACTGTTTTCAGCATTGATAATAAGGAATGTTTCTTAAAGGGTTAGTTCACCCAAAAATTTTAATTCTTAAAATTGAAATTACTCAACCTCATGCCGTTCCAAACCCGTAAGACTTACGTTCATCTTCGGAACACAAATGAAGATCTTTTTGATGAAATCTGAGAGCTTTCTGTCCCTCCATTGACAGCTACACAACTACCACTTAAACACTTTAAAAAAGTTCTTCAAGAGATTTTAAAACTAATCCATATGAATTGAGCGAATTTTAGTCCAAATTTTCTGAAGAGCTATCTTCAAAGTCACTTTGACATGATCACTTTATATGATGAACAGATTGAATTTAGGCTTCTATACTCGCATATAAACATTAATCCTACAGGTTTTTGGGGATTTTCATTTTTGGGTGAACTATCCCTTTAAGCGTCAATTAAATCAGAATATTAATGATTTCTCAAGGATCATATGACTGTAATTAGTAAACATATTTCAAAATATTGTTTTTACTGTATTTTGGTCAAATAAATGCAGTTTAGAGACATCTAACAGTTTTTTTTTTAATCTTTTTTTATCTTACTGACCCCAAACTTTTGAACTGCCTGTCTATTCTTCTCTGCAAAATAGTGGATCCGGTTTGGCACTATGAAGAAGAGCTGAGGTGTGGAGAGAGAGAAAAATATTACAACTCCTTTGTTGCTCATTGTGTTGAATATGCATTAGCACAAGTCAATCAAATTAAAGTGCTTACTACGGACAATAAATCTAAATGCTTTAGAATGTAGCAATTAGTGGCAGTTATTCCTGGTCAGGAATGTGGTCAGGAATCTCATGTGGTAATGGCACTGGGATTCATTATTGGATAAGTCACTGAAATTGTATTTGTTTCTGGGATAGATTTCAGAGCAATCAAACTCACTGAAGGTTTCACAGGTCTGCTGGTCAATCATGGTATCGGGTGTTACGTTTGCATCTTCACATCAATTTGTCTGTTGTTTTATTTTTTGACAGGATTGTTTTGTATCATGTAAAGCTGATCTCTGGATGATGGAAATTACAATATGTAGAACTGAATAAAAGTTATAAGGCTATATAAGCCTACATGACAACCCAGACCTCAACTCTCATGTTCGTTTAATTGATAAAGAGTGCTGGAATTTTTATATAAGTTCACACACATCCTTTATTTATTTTTTGCACAACTTGCTGACCTCAAAATAAGCTACAATATTTTTCGCAAAAAATTAGACGAAGTCCTTCCAGTCTGGTTGGTGCATCCAGATTTGAGCTAAAGGAGTGGTCTGATATTTCATGGTGGCCTGCTTAGATACCCTTTAGTACCTTGGCTTGGAGAACCGTAATGATATTCATTCAGTAAAATGTTATAGGCATATATGTCAAAGGATCATGATATTACCATCCGATTCCATCGAGCATGGTACCGCGACGACAGCACTTTTCTGTGGAACGCACTACTGTATGTATTTCACTTCCAGATGTAGCCACAAGAGGCCGCCACAATGCGAGTTAAAGAAGCCCCTTGACACTTCCAGCATTAAAAGCTGACTAACAACATAAATGACGAGCCTAACCGAATGAGACTGCTCATCCAACAATAATTCTACTGGACCAAAAGGTCAAAGCTACCTTGATTAGATTCTGATTTTCAAAATCACATTACATTTGCAGGCAAATAGAAAGGCCTTTTAATCCTTAATGAAGGTGTTTGAAAGATTAGAGGCAGGACTACATGAGATTGTGACTGTGGACACGTGGTGTGTACCTGAGGGTAATTTTCTCTGTTGGATGCGCTGGCCGTCCTTCTCCCTAATCAAGCTGATCTTGCCTTTCGGCTCACGTCTATTGACTCTCTCCACCTATTCTGCCGGCTATAGCAGCAAGATTAGCCTTCATTTGTTTGCAATTTGATAACGTTTTCATTGTGTCCATTTCTCAAATTTAAAAATAGGCAGAAAATGGGGAAAAGGTTTATGTGTGTGTGTGTGTGTGTGTGTGTGTGTGTGTGTGTGTGTGTGTGTGTGTGTGTGTGTGCGTGGTTAAAGAGAGAAAGAGAATTGGAGCACATAGGATATATGAACTTTTAAAGCGTCCTCTTCCATCATCCTATGTGTCTCCTCAGCCAAACTGACAAATATTCAGGTTGTGAATAACTATATTAATTCTGTTCCTTTCATCATAGCAATTTTTATGACAGGGCCTTCTGCATTAAAAACAAGCTGAAACATCAGATAACTCCTCAAGGCTTCATTTAATTCTGCGAGAAGAGCCAAGTTCTGATGTTCGGCTGATATAATCAGCACATGCTGTACTTTATCCCTGCAGTTTACCTGCAGGACCGAGCTTTACACTGTATATGTAATATTTTATAATATATTTTATAAATGGCTCAGAGCTCTTGAATGCGCCCTTTCCAGCCTTATAGAAATCTTCTGAAATTTGTTCATACCCACAGAGCAAATATGAGAGTACACGCTGTTTACTTACTTTTTATCGAACCTATTTCCAGAATAATTTTCCAAATGTTATTTTCTGTCAGTATTACTTTACAGAACTCAGATTGTTTATTCTATACAAACGCTCCGATTTCTGCACCGTAATGATTTCCACACACTTTCAAGGGAAAGTTTCTATCTCCCTCTCATTCCCTCTCTCTATCCATCCTTCTGGCTCTCCCTCACCCTTTCTCTGAAATTACACTCATTCATTCCCCTGTGTCAGAGCAGGAGAGAGAGACAGCGAGTGCGTATCTGTAGTTGACCTGGCTCTCTGAGAACATATGGATCTAATCTAAGACTCGATTGCTTGGCTCACATGTGATAGTGCCCATCAATTCATACCCTGTGATGCAATGGGAGAAAATCCTTCCACAGTTCTGAGGGTATTATATTTCAGTGCGGATGATGCCAGAGCAGACCAGGGCAAAATAGATAGTGGCCTCATGGATGTTAAAACTATTTCTATATGTAATGCTGCATTAGTCTCTGCTGTTTCATGGAATATTGCCCTGGAATGAAAACAAACAAAAAAGCAGCATTAATAATAAAAGAAGAAGAAAAGTAAGCAGATGATGATAAGTTTAACGTTTTGTTTAAACAGTAACACGCACATAAGTACATTTACATTTACATTTAGTCATTTAGCAGACGCCCTTATCCAAGGCGACTTACAAATTAGGACTAAATTCAGCGAGTCATCATAAAGAGGCAAAAGCAACAACAACGCAGGAAGTGCTCAAAATACGAAGTTCAGGTATTATTCAGAGTAGCATAAGCCTGATAAGTGATGTTTCAAAGGGAAAGGAAAAATGTTTTTTTTTTTTTTTTTTTTTTTTTTCTATAAGGTTAAGTGCTCACGGAAGAGATTGGTTTTCAGCTGTTTTTTGAATGTTGTCAGGGATTCTGCATTCCGGATGAGGGTGGGGAGAGCGTTCCACCAGCATGGAACTGTAAATGAGAATGTTCTGGAAAGTGATTTTGTGGCTTTCTGTGATGGAACCACGAGACGTCGCTCGTTGACCGATCTTAGGTGTCTGGTAGGGATGTAGACTCGTAGGAGTGAGTGAAAGTAGGAGGGAGCTGAGCCTGTGATAGTTCTGTAAGCAAGCGTCAGTGCCTTGAACTTGATGCGAGCAGCTAGAGGTAGCCAGTGCAGAGAGATGAACAGAGGAGTGACGTGGGCCCTCTTGGGCTCGTTGAAGACAAGACGAGCTGCAGCATTCTGGATCATCTGTAGGGGTTTGGTCGCACATGCTGGGAGTCCAGCCAGAAGGGCATTGCAGTAGTCAAGCCTAGAGATGACCAGGGCCTGGACGATAAGTTGTGTTGCATGCTCAGTTAGGAAAGGCCTGATCTTCCTGATGTTGTGCAGTGCAAACCTGCATGATCGAGCTGTCTTTGAAATGTGATCTGTGAAGGTCAGCTGGTCATCAAACGTTACTCCAAGATTTCTGACCGATCTTGATGGGGTGATTAATGATGACTCTAGCTGGATGGTGAAGTCGTGCTGTAGAGATGGATTGGCAGGGAGGACGAGAAGCTCAGTCTTTGCCAGGTTGAGCTGCAGGTGATGTTCCTTCATCCATGTGGAGATGTCCGCCAGACAGCTTGAGACCCGTGCAGCTACTGTGGGATCATCTGGTTGAAAGGAGAGGAAGAGCTGTGTGTCATCAGCATAGCAGTGGTAGGAAAAACCGTGTGCCTGTATGATGTGTCCCAGTGATGTGGTGTAGATGGAGAAGAGGAGGGGACCAAGAACTGAACCCTGGGGAACCCCTGTGGTCAGCTGATGTGCTCTGGATACCTCGCCTCTCCATGCGACCTTGAAGGACCTACCTGTGAGATAGGACTCAAACCAGTGGAGTGAAGTTCCTGTGATGCCCAGTGATGAGAGGGTGGACAGAAGGATCTGATGATTCACCGTGTCGAAGGCAGCAGACAGATCCAGGAGAATGAGGACTGAAGATTTGGAAGCAGCTTTTGCGATCCGTAGGGCTTCTGTGACTGACAGTAATGCAGTCTCAGTTGAATGTCCTTTCTTGAAGCCAGATTGGTTGACATCCAGCTGGTTGTTTAGAGACAAGAAGGATGTTAGTTGGTTGAAGACAGCTCTTTCAAGTGTCTTCGCAATGAATGGTAGGAGAGAGATAGGTCTGTAATTCTCTACCAATGATGTGTTTAGCGTTGGTTTTTTGAGCAGTGGAGTAACCCGAGCCTGCTTGAATGCTGTAGGGAAGGTGCCAGTGTGGAGGGATGAGTTGATGATGTGTGTGAGTGATGGTAGAAGTGTGGGAGAGATGGCTTGTAGAAGGTGTGAGGGGATGGGGTCAAGCGTGCAGGTGGTAGGGTGACTGGAGAGGAGAAGTGTAGATACTTCTTCCTCGGTTAGCGGAGAAAAGGAGGACAGAGGGGTATTGGCTGTGGAAGGGGTCGGTCTGGGTTCCTGTGTGTGTGGAGCTGAGAACTGACTGCTGATAGCTGTTGTTTTGTTGGTGAAGAAGGTCGCAAAATCGTCAGCAGTTAAGGAGGAGGCGGGAGGTGGTGGAGGTGGAAGTAAAGTTAGTGTTTTTCCATTATTTTCTCATGACTTGATCCAGGCCTGTTGCTTAAATTCAAACTATTTCTTGTGAAAATATGCATGAACATAAATAGCTAAAGATAAAAAGCTGAAGCTCAGCTGAATAATTTAATTCTTCATAAAGTGTATTGGGTTTGAATTATTCCATGCTTGAACCTGGTCAATCGTGACATGCAGTGGTCAAATATTCCTAAATATGCTGTCGTCCATGGCAACCAATCATCTGCCTAACTGAAACTGGTGCTACTTTCAAGTCTCTCATATATCACACATCACAATTTATGTATCACAACAAAGTATGTAAATCTATCTTTAATATATGTAATATACTCATTATTTTAGGCCACACTCAGTTTTATAGAATAATGCTCATCTCTCTATCCAGCAAGTCCTAGGCCAACACTGAAAGAATAAAGGTTCCAAATATTTTTTTTTTTTTTTTTTTTTTGCAGTGATGCCATAGAATAACTATTTTAGGTTCCCTACCCAGGTGAAAAGACGTGAATTTTGCAGTAACATAAATTTACTTTGTCTTGAGCTGACCAGCCAATTATGGTAGTGTGTGTTGATTGGTGTTTATATTTGTTCAAGCTTGACAACCTTATTGCCTTTTTGATTACTTAATATATATTTCTAATTACAAATTACTGAGTACAAAGATTACATTGTTAAAAGGGATGCTTATAAGAGAGCATACATTTGAAACTGCTGAGTCTGTGAAGGGTTTTGATTATATTACCCACCAAGTACATTGTCCTCAGCCTACTGTCATTCTTAAAAAGACATAATTTGTCTTATATGTATACATACATACATACATATATATATATATATATATATATATATATATATATATATATATATATAAATCTCTCTTTTTTATATATATTAACATTTGTTGTTTTTCAGACCAGCTGCTATAGAAGAAAAACTGAAATCTGAGTGCAGAGACAAGCGAAGAAGAGAGTAGTAAGTATGGTTTAATCTCATATGACCTCTGTTATAGAGATTTTTGAATCAGGCCTATTGAAAGGTGATTGACAGTTAGGAAAATGTTAGCAACATGTTAATTTCAGGTGTCTAATTTGTGCTGCCTTTGAGTCATTCATGTAAAAATCTGTTTATTTAATTGTTTTTTTAGTAAAGCTGCAAGTCACTTGTCCTAGTTGTCCTGGCATACAATATTTTGCACATCTTCTAATTTCCTTCAATCTTTGCAACAGAGGTGAAGAGAGTCCATGTTAGCATGACCACAAGACACAAGACACGTTCATGGGAAATACCCTAGGTTTAAATAAAGCATAAACCACAATTATCAATATACAATATACCCTCTAATACTCACAGGTTGCTTTATTGCTGCAAATAACTATATCAGTGACTTTTTGATTGAACTCTGCTCACTGTAAATTGTGGTGGGCTTCTTCTAATCTCATGTTCAATGGAACTCATAGAGTCCTGTATAGTGACGACAGACAAGAGGATAACAACGGACACTCATGTCTAGCTTGATGAGGATATAGTCAAAGCTTTGAAAGGTAAACTGAGAAGTCAACGGAATTCTAATGCATTTCTATGCAAATTATTATTCTAACATGGACACAAAAATGTTAATCATTGGTTAATTTTATATAAATTCTTCTTCCCTTTCACAGATCCTGTGATAAAGCAGTCTTCAAATACTACCGTGTCTGAACCACAAGCCCTCAGTTGCAGTTACAAAAATCACAGCATGCTGTATCAATTTGACCCATTTTATGCATTCTAGGGATAAAAGAACCATATTTTATTTTAGTTTGAAGAAAATGTGTATAATTTGAAGAAAGCTTTTTTCGCTATATAAAACCTTTTGTGCAATGGAAAGGTTCCAAGGATGTTAAAGTTTCCTCATGGACCCACAGGTGCTAATAAAGAACCCTTATTTTTAGAAGTGAAGAAAAGACGCCCCATGATAAATCTGATCTATCTGTACAGGGCATTATTTGGTTAATAATGTTCCGTTTTTAATGAGGAATCACCACTGTTAATAGAGTCTTAATTAACCAGAAATCACCCACTCCTTTAAACTAATTAAACAACATTTGAGCCATTTTATCAGAAGGACTCTTAAATTGTTTTCAGTAGTTGAAGAGGACAAACGTCCTTCAGGGAGAGAGGAGAATTATTTTGTCAAGAGGACATTCAGAGAATTACCCTGCCTCTCCAAATTAAACGTCTGGTTGAGCCACTCAGAATCAATTTAAAGTGTCGTTCTGGTAGAGGACAAGCTACCTTTGCATGTTAATAACTGTCAATTAATGAATTCAACTCTCAGATGGTTAAACTCATCACAGCTCTGCGCCGTTGTCTAATATTAATGCTAATGATGTCAAGATCTTCTGAGGGCAAACTTCAAACATGTTGAAATTACTCATAATGGTTCAGAAATATGTGTCTAAGGAGAGGACAGCCGGTTTGGAGAGTAAGAGGTGATAATTGCATGCTTCTGTGATGTCAGCATGCTCTGACTCATTTTAACTCTGACCCAGGTTCACAGAAAATGTAGCCTAGCTCTCTCTGGGTCAACATGTCAATTCAAAGAGGCATTTTTGGACAGAAGGAGAGAGAGAGATTATGCCTTGCATTCCTTGACAAAGTCACAGGAACTGAATTTCAGAGACAGAAAGAGACTGAGGAGCATTTGCAAAACTTTCTCTCAAGTCGTAAAAAGTGAACAGTTGGATCAACTTAAAAAAATTACTTCAATTGGTAACACCTAAAGAAATTAAGTTTTCTCAACTTAAATTATCACGTAAAACGATCCAACTGTTCACTTTTTACAGTGATCCCTTATAGGCAAGTCAGTCGTCTTGGTGGCTATTTTAATACACTGGGGCTCAACAATAAGAATAGCTCGCCAGTTTATTAGGGAGGCGGTGTGACAGAATCAGACTTTGCCCTTTTGGGACACTGCTTTGACACTGAAAGATTTTGCCAACATTCATTGATCTTGTACACCAGTCCCTGGTGAAAAATAAATATACTAAAATGTATTTAAAATTCATTTAATTGCATACTACAAATACTTTTACATATTTATGTACTTAATATAAAGACCCTGCAATTGTACTTTGGGTATAGTAAGTTGATATACTTAAAGTGTGCTAAATTGGAACAACTAATTTTGTACTTAATGCACTTTAGTTATCCGGAAATAGTGTTGAGGTCCAATAAAGAGATACTTATTTGATTGTGTATATAATATATATTTATATTTGAAGTATACTTTAGGTGCACTTTAAATATCTTGCATTTAAAGACTGATATTATACAGTGATGATACTATCCTTACTAATAGTGATATTAAAACACATTTTAGGCTTAATATTATGAGATGTGCGTTGTGCAATAAAGATGAAATCCAAATAAAGTTAAATTAAAATATTTATACAAGTAAGTCTCAAGCGATATATCAGTAAATATGTTAATGGATTTGTAGTATACTTAGTATAAAATTAATGTGTTCTAAATATTGGTATAGTTTTTTTTTTTTTTTTTTTTTTTTTTTTACAAGGGGTTTTATGCCTTGCAAAATTAAATGTCTAGCTTTCTGTGGTTTATTCTACTTTGTCGCTGCCAAATCTGTTGATTCGTCACCACTAGTAATGACTTGCTTAGAATGTCATTGTTTTCTAGCAAATTCAAAAGTTAAAGTTATTTAATAGATAGATAGCTTGTTGCTATTTTCTTTTTGTAAAAAAAATATTGTAAAAAATATATATGTGACCTATGCTGGCAAAATGTACATCCCCTATTAAAAAACCTTCAAAATGATGTATGATTTGTAGGAATCAGACCAAAAATGATTGAGCTACACCTGTTTGAAGTCGATAGAGTCAGCGAAGTTAATTTTGAGAAAAATAGAGTAAAAGTTTTCTGAAGGTTCCCAAACAAAATCACCTAGCAACCATAAAATCCCTGGTAATAACACCAAATCTGGCACACACCAAGTCAAAACATATCTATAGGAAAAATATATATAAATTTTTTTCCCCATGATACCACAATTGTTTAATTAACATTAATGAAACAGACAGCCTATATTAAGGCCTACTGTACCGCATGGATATAATATAAGGTTACTCATCAGATGGTCTCCTCCAACAGTTCACCAAATGTTCACTTAAAGGAGCCGTATGTAAGATTGTGGCCAAAACTGGTACTGCAATCACTTTCAAATTACTGTAGAGCAGTGTATCCCCTCCCCCTCCCCCCTGACTTGAGGTTGCCAGATAGGCTGCAGGATCCAGCAGGAACGTAGGCTGCTACGTAGCTGTGGTAACTAGAGCAGAACTGGCAACCCGGATGCCGAAACACTACTGACTTCGTGATTGGTAGATAGGTGGAGGGTGGCGCTTCAGGCCAAAACACAAGATGACAACATCAACATCAGTTGAGGGCTGCAACTTCACTTTTTAAATGACAATATCCTGGCCTTTCTTAATGTCTAGTGACATATCAGGGCCGTTTTATGATTAATTGAAATACATTTCTTACATACAGCTCCTTTAAGACATAACAGATAAGGCAAGGCAAGGAAAGTTTATTTATATAGCACTGTTCATACACTATGGCAATTCAAAGTGCTTTACATAGAAAGGAATAAAAATAATCACAAAATAAAAGCAAGGAAAATTAAAACAGTTATTCAAAATGCTTTACATAGAAAGGAATTAAAATTTCACAGGAGCTCTAAGACTGACTCCTTGGGTTCACTGCCCTATCAGTCCGCACCCCAAAAAAAAAATTTGTTCGGAAGCTCTAGCAATGGAGTCGATCCAGTCCGCACCCCACAGAACCTCGAGTTTCATTGACACATCAAACTCACTACTCCACAACAGACCCAGATCATCAGCATGGTTTCATCTCTCAATATCTCCAATTAAGTAATTTATGTTTGTCTCTTATCCAATTTTCAGTGCCATTTGAGTTTAGAATCAAAAGGAGGAAGCAGAAATAAAATACAGTGTAATCAGTCGGACGCACAGTGAATGCACAGTACTCATTATTCAGTAAATGCACAGTTAAACAGAAGTGTTTTGAGTCTGGATTTGAATGTGACTACTGTAGGAGCACATCTGATCTCTTCTGGAAGCTGGTTCCAGCTGTGGCTGGCATAGTAGCTAAAAGCGGACTCGCCATGCTTAGAGTGAACCCTTGGTATTTCTAGCTGATCCTAATGATCTGAGTGAACTGTTAGCTTTATATTCAGTGAGCATATCTGCATTGTATTGAGGTCCTAGGCCATTGAGTTATTTATATACCAGTAATAATACTTTAAAATCAATCCTAAATGTAACTGGGAGCCAATGTAAAGACCTGAGGACTGGTGTGATGTGTTCATATTTTCTGGTTCTGCTCAGAATCCTAGCGGCAGCGTTCTGTATGAGCTGCAACTGTCTTATGGTCTTTTTGGGAAGGCCAGTGAGGAGTCCATTACAATAATCCACCCTGCTGGTGATGAAAGCATGCACAAGTTTTTCTAAGTCTTGTCTGGAAACAAAGCATCTAATACTTGCAATATTTTTGAGATGATAGTATGCTGATTTAGTTATTGCTTTGACATGACTACTGAAACCAAGGTCTGACTCCAGAATCACACCGAGATTCCTGACTTGATTTTTAGTTGTTTGACCCCTAACGTCAAGGAATGCGTTCACCTTGAGGACTTCATCTTTGTTTCCAAACGCAATGACTTCAGTTTAGTCTTTGTTTAACTGCATAAAGTTTTGGCACATCCAACTATAGTGCTTCCGACAATCAGTTAAATAAAGTTGGTTACCGTCCTTTATTTTATGTTTATTTATTTATTTTTGTTCTGGTTAGTGTTAAAGTTACTGGGAACAAGAATCATCTTTAGAGATTGAAGTTAGGTGTCATTTGCAATTTCTCCCATTCACACACATATATATATATATATATATATATATATATATATATATATATATATATATATATATATATATATATATATATATATTTTTTGCCCACTAACCTAAGTCTTTTTTCATTGCGGGTATGAATATCGAGGTATGTGAGGTTACTGAATGTATGTAATATGTGATGCCATTCAGGTATATTTAAGTATAAATGTGTTGGAGTAGGTAATGTATACGGGGTGTATAAATGTAGGTTATGCTCACTGATGTATAGTCATGTAAGTATATATATTTTATTTAATATATGTGTGTATATACAATATGTATATGCATGTATATATTAATACTCTGTATTAACAAAGTCATTTTATTCATTCATTTTTGTTTATTTCACTTTTCCTCATGCTTACATGCTCATATATTTACTATAATTGAGCAGTCTGTCACATTGTAGGTCTTGTACTTATAGAATTGATCTACGCTTGAGGGCTGGGGGGAGGACTTGTTTTTGACACTTATTGTAGAACATATGGTGATTGTTTTAATGTTTCCCTGTTTATGAAAAGCTAAATAAATAATAATAAAAAAATAAAATAAAAAAAGTTTTGGCACATCCAACTGTTCACTTCATCAATGCATAGGCACAGGGAGTCAATGGGGCTGTAATCGTTAGAGAATAGGGCTAAGTAGATCTGTGTCGTCTGTCGTCTGCATAGCTGTAGTAAGCAATTTGGTTCTTTTTCATTATTTGGCTCAGTGGGAGCATGTACAGGTTGAACAGGAGTGGCGCAATAATTGAGCCTTGAGGGACTCCGCGTTATGGATGTCCACTCAGACTTATGGTCTCCTATACTCACATAATAACCTCTCCCTTCTAAGTATGACCTGAACCATTTTAGGACTATCCCAGAAAGCCCGACCCAGTTTCCAGCATGTCAAGAAGTACAGTACAGTATGTTATGATCGACAGTGTCAAATGCAGCACTGAGTTCGAGTAGTACCAGAATTGATGTTTTGCCTGTATCAGTATTTAAACAAATATTGTTTATTATCTTTATGAGCGCTGTCTCTGTGCTGTGATGTGGTCGGAAACCAGATTGAAAATTGTCAAAGTATCCATTTGAGATTAAGAACTTTTTCAATGATCTTGCCTGTGAAAGGAATATTTGAGATTGGTCTGTAATTGCTCAATATGTTGCTATCCAGATTGCTCTTTTTAAGGAGGGGCTTGACAACTGCAGTTTTACGGGACTTTGGAAAAGTCCATAGAGAAGTGAGGAATTTACCACTTCAAGGAGATCTGCTTCTAAGTAGTTTAACACACTTTTGAAAAAGGAAGTGGGGATTGTGTCAAGGGCGCATGTTAATGTTTTAAGGTTCTGAACTGCTGAACCAAAATTTTACCACTAATTTCTTCAAAATCAGACATAGTAACTTTCTGCGGATGTGGTCTGATCTGCCTGGCCTCAGTGCCACGCGAGGATTTGCTGATCGCCTTTCTGATATTATTGATTTTCTCAGAGAAGAAGGACGTAAACTCACTAAACTTGCTGTCTGAGAGCATTTCACTGGGAATCTGGCTTGGGGGGTTTGTTAGACTCTCTACAGTAGCAAAAAGAGTGCATGTGTTGTTTATGTTTATAATATTTGAGAAGAAAGTATGTCTAGATTTGCCTAGTTCCACATTGAAAGCATGGAGGCTGTCTTTATAGATGTTATAATGGACTACAAATGTTGTCTTCCGCCACATGCGCTCAGCTTTTCTGCATTGTCTTTTCATATTTTGCACTGCTGTTGAGTTTCTCCAAGGTGCTTTTTGTCTGCCACTCTTCTTCCTGACTTTCACAGGAGCAATAATCTATTACACTCTGTACTTTTGAGTCAAAGGACTCAACAGAGTCTGCAGATATGCTTGGTGTTAAAGATAGGGCCTTCATAAATAGCTCACTAGTGTTCTCATTTAAGCATCTCTTCTTGACAGACAGATCTAGCTTCAATAGTAGGAGAGATCAATATGTCAAGGAAAATACAGAAATGATCAGACAGTGCTAAATCCTTAATAACAATCGATGAAATGTTTAAACCCTTACTGATAAGTAAATCTAGAGTGTGCCCACGACTGTGTGTGGGTCTGTGTACATGTTGAGTCAGATCAAAAGTAAACAGTCATGATTTATTTTGCCATATTGGTTTTTGCATTATCTATGTGAATATTAAAATCCCCAGCAATAGCAAAACAGTCAAACTCTGAGGAAATTGTTGATAACAGCTCTGTAAAGTCCTCAGCAAAGGCTGGATAGTTTTTTGGAGGCCTGTAAATAATGGTAAGTAAAATGCGTGGAGCACCTTTTAACACAATACTCAGATATTTGAAAGATGGGTAATTCCCAAATGATACTTGCTTACATTGATAGACATCTTTAAATAGCACAGCTACACCCCAAATCATAATAGTAAAGTTAGGAGGGGCTGTTTCATTGAGGACTGTTGCACTGCAGCTGTCTTCTAGCCAAGTTTCATTTAGAAGCATAAAATCCAGGTTGTTTGTGTATTAAGTCATTGACTAGAAGTGATTTATATTTAAGTGATCAGATGTTTAAAAGTGCTAACTTGACCGTATACATTTTTCCCCCCACAGCAATCTTAGTTTGACATGTAACAGGCAGCAGATTAGATTGGTTTGCTGTACAGCTTGGGAAGACCTTAGACTTTCTAGCATGTAATATAACAGAAATAGAGAAAGATACAGGAATACTGGGTTCCCGCTTGTTCTGTAAACATTTGAGAAAGTAACTGTTATCATAGCGGGGACCCGACACATATCACTGAGAGCTGGTATCAGTTGCAGTGGGCCCTGGTGTTGTGGTAAAGGCCGAAGAGCTCTCACAGGAGGAGGGGGAGGGTGAGCTGGAACCGCATTCTTTGGTGGTTGCCCCTTTTTGGTTGATATCTGGGGGCTTGCAGCAAAACAGTGGGGTAGTTTAGTTCCAGCATACACCAGTTCCTCCAATTTCTCGGAGAAGCCCAGAAGCGGGGACGCTGGAGAGAGGAATAACATGTCTGGTGAGAGGGGATGTTGCTCTGGTGTTACCGGAGGCTGTGATATGTTGTCCTGGTTTTCCTTGCTGTTTTCCAGAAAGTCATCCTTGGGTGCTGAAACTTCTAGCAGTTCTAATCCGTCACAGTCTGTCTGTGGTGAGCTCTGTGGGCAGGGCTCAGCTGAGATTGTGTCCGTGAGCAGAGGTTGTTGTGGCTGTATGGTGTTATCATTGTCCTTGTGTGATACTGTATGTCAACCACATGTCCATTCAGGTGCTGAAGTGAAGTCCTGTGTTCATTTATACTCTGTCCAGGTGTGTGTGTGATATTCAGGCTGAGTGGATTGGCACACACTGCTGAAGGGTGATGGAGGGATAAGTTAATGTTGTCCTTTAGCACTCTTGCACCAAGTTTGTTTGGGTAGAGGTCATCCTGTTTGATCAGTTGTTTGACTGAAAAGATTGAAGTGGTCAATGAAGTTTACTTGTTTTATATTGCAGGTTTTTTGCAGCCATGTATTAAGCCCAAGCAACTGTGAAAACCGATTTGTTTCTCTCGCTGGAAGTGGTCCACTGATGATAGTCTGAACTTTCAGTCTTCTAATTGTTTCAAAAAGTTCATTGAAATCCCTCTTGAGGAGTTCTGACTGATCTTTCCGAGAATCATTCTTCCCCACATGAATGATAAGTCAATTTGCAGTCTTATGTTTCATCAGAATGTTCTGAAGTTCCCTGTTTGCCATATCTGGGGGGTAGAGGATGCTTCTGGTGTAATAGGTGCAATATGTGATGCTCGTTACAATCTTATGTCTCGAGTGCCTTTGGGTCTCGCTCCCTGTTTGTGCCATCGATTAGTGTGTTGATCGGCTTGCTTCTCTACAGTCAGTATGGCTTGTCAAGGAGCACTAGATTCATGGGACTCACCGGCTGTATGCTGGGGACTTCAGATTGTAACGAGCATCACATATTGCACCTATTACACCAGAAGCATCCTCTACCCCCAGATATGGCAAACAGGGAACTTCAGAACATTCTGATGAAACATAAGACTGCAAATTGACTTATCATTCATGTGGGGAAGAATGAATCTCGGATACACATACACATATTTCAAGCAAAAATAAAATATACATAATTCTGTTGTGGCAGGGCAAGTGAAAATGTTGGCCAGTTGAGTCATGAGCCCTGAACTCTGAAATCAGCAGTAGAATCTGTACATCATAAGCTTCTTTAGCTCCATTATGATTCAGTTCATTTGAATTTTCTTGTACAGCAAATAAAGTTTAAAAAATAAATTATGGACTTGAGCCTCTAAAAGGCATGACTTCATTCTTACTATCATTATATTGAACATTAAAATGTTCCCACTCAGTCATTTTTCTATGAGTGTTCATTCTCCTCTGCCTTGTAATGTCTCTCTGTTCCACAACTTCCAGAACTGGCCAGCAAGATGAAGAAATGCACCGTACAAATTGCGCTTAGGACAGAATTTTGTGGTCATGTTTGCTTGATTACTTTTTGCATAGTTCCTTTATCTAAAACAATTCAGACAGTGTGTGCAAATAAACGCCACTGTCGGTGCAATTCCTTCTTAGTTAGTTTCCTCCAGTGTGACTAGGTGAGCCCTGGTCTGGTTGCTGCAAGTGGTCTAATACATCCTCGTTAGGTTGTTGAAGGGACCGTTGAGTGATGCTGAGCTCACCAATGATCCCGCATAGACATTCGGCTGCTTGTTAGTCAGAGGAAGGCAGAACAATCGAAAAGTATAAGAGTAAGAAAAGGCGAAGCAGACACAGAAAAAGAATAAAGTTTGTGCAGGTCAGACTGATGCTTGCGGCCCTCCGTGTCGTGAGTTGGCTGCTTGTTAGTACGCCAGGACCTCTGTCTTCCTTCGCCTCCCCTCCCCTCCATCTCCGCTGGCCCTGTGTGCTCCTGGATGGCCAGGGGTCACTCCCAGCCAATTTAGAGTGATGCACATCTACTCTGTCAGCCGCCAGCTTCCAAACCGAAAATAATTACTGTGTGAGCATCTGCTGTCCCCGAGAGACGAACGATAGAGTCTGACACGAGCAGGACGAAGAAATTCCACACTCAGTTTCTCTTTTCCCCTTCTAAATGGTGGAGCAGGCCCAGATGAGGCTATAGAGAGAGAGAAACACCTGGTGAAATTCTCCCTCAGTGATCTGTGCATATGCTTAATAACTTCGCTCTGTAGTTAATTGGAATAATTGCCCGGAATGCTCTTGGAGAAAACAGAGTGGGATGCCTTGAGGAGAAAGGAGGAGGGAAAGACTGCGGCACATGCAAATACTTTACGTTTCTGTCAACTCAAGCTCGAAACATATATAGGCTGTGTCTGAGACTCAAGGCAGGTGCCCTGTTGCCTCACTTCCCAGTAGGTTGATAACTAGAAAAGTTTATTCATCTTAAACAATTTTAAGTGAGCTTTAGAGATTACCAATTAACTGTTTAGAACCTATGCTTGTTTCTTCAGAAAAATATAAACAATTATTAAAGATTTTTTCTTTTTTTTTTACTCGATAACTCCTTTCAAGTACAAAGTATAATATCATTATAGTCGGCATAAAACGGAAGTTGTGATAGTCTTTTTTTTTTTATTGAGATGCATCCGAATGAAATGGCTTGAAGTGAAACACCCAACAGAGTTAAATTGCTGAATTCGGAACCGCATATTTCTGCCATGAAAGTAATAGGGGAGGCTGGGAGAGTTGTAACACTGGTTTAGTCCAGTAGCCTACTCCTCGCTGCAGACTGTAGCGCGGTGACATCACGTATTTGTGTCACGTATGTTACGTGTGGCATGTCTTTAGGCTTGTTCGACTTCATGTAGCTCTGCGCAGACCGATCGGCGGCTGACTTGAAGCAGTGCATGCCGATTAGAAATTTTGTCCGACTTGATACAGCGCTGACGCGACGTAACTGTGACGTATGCCATCAAAGTACCATGAGAGCGATTCGAGAGTATCCAGAGAACTCAGCCAGCGCAGCTGCACAAGCTCTGATGACAACACAGCTGTTCCACGATTGGCCGGATTCACCGCATGACAACGATCACGTGTGTTTCATGTTTATTCTCACACCTTTAGTTCCACTAAAGCTCACAAATCAGTTTTGGTTTCACCAACCACTCAAAACCAAAATAAATAGTGTTCCAACCAATCACCGACAGGGGGTGGGTGTTGTGAGGTTTTGCGCTTGTGCACGGCTGCATGCGAAGTCGGAGAACACGAGCGCAAAACCTCACAACACCCACCCCCTGTCGGTGATTGGTTGGAACACTATTTATTTTGGTTTTGAGTGGTTGGTGAAACCAATTGTTTTTGTGTGCAGATCTCAGAGCCTAGGCTGCCTACAGAGGCGCGTTTTTTTGACGGCCTGCTTATGGGGCGGGCAGCTAGCGGATCGTTAGGAAAGATTAGATGAATGTGATCATTTATGTTTGGGCCTCCCCTTCTGCCATCATCTACATACCCAGGTAAATGCACTTCAGTTCAGGACCTAATTTAGATAAAATATAGAACAAACAATATTGAATCATTTTGAAGAAAGGCATTAACATAGTACAGAGTCATACAAGGATTTTTAATTTATTTTTATATTTTAAACATATTATAGGAAGATGTTAGACAAAGATATGCTTGAGTGTGTGTTATTGGTTTTGTCTGTAAAGTAGCCTACCTAAGAGACTTACTTTGTTTATGAACAACATAAACTAGATCTAGTCAAGACAAACTTTAGGTTGGCTTGAGAAAGCCAGTTTCAGTTTGAAGTTCAAAGTTTTCAAGCTGAAAGTTTGAAGGTTTTGAAGGCAATACAGTCTATCAGAAAAAGACGACAGACAACGTCCCTGAAAATCTTGCAAGTTTTTTATATATTTTTTATTATTATATTTATATATTTTTTATTATTGCACTTCAAACAAACATAGTCAATGTACAGCCAGAATCGCAATATATACAAATCGGATAATGTTGAACTTCTTTTTTTAACTTGACACGGAGTGTTCAGTGACGTTCATGCGCGCGACGCTGAAAATGCGGCGACACGTGGCGCAACATCAAAGACGCCCGTTTAGCGCATCATGTTTAGTAAAACTACTAAAAATCAACACATGGAGCGCAAAACCTGCACCTTTTCAACTTTTGGATTCGACACAGCCATATATTATTAAGCCATTTCTGTTAATGATGCATTGTGTGGCTTTATACATAATTTGTCACTGTGTGTTCTTAAATTATGCTAATTTGGACATTAATTGTGTGTCGCCTTCATTGTTTTACCCATGATTAATAACAGGGTTTACTGTCCAGATCATCCCTGGCTGAGTGTCTTTACACCAAAACAGAGAGCATGTTCATGCATACCTGCTGTGGTCTGTGGCTTTGACCTGTCATCAGTGATGAACCACTGATCCTGCATAGAGGTGAGCTGACTGTCATCCTTACAGAGGCTCTGTCTTTGAACTGCACATTCTGAGGCTTAATGTCTGCCTTATCTGTAGTAAAATGTAATACTCCTGCAAAGGCCCCTTTCACAACTGTGCACAACTTTTTATAAAATTAAAAATGAAATACTTGCTATTGTTAAATGTATCATGCAATGTTTTAAAGCTTAAGGCACTTGTCCTCCATTTAAGACGAGAAGACTTCACACTATTTGGTAAGTGAATATATAGAGAGCAACCAATGCTCACTAGTGGTTCATTCTAGACTAGAGTGAATGTTTAAGAATGATTTTGATAATTGGACTGGCCTAGAAATTGCTCTCTTGCCAGTGTACTTACTATTGGACTAGGGAGTGGATTGAGACACCCTATTACTATATCAATAATGACAGGATTATAAGATTGCTTCAATCTAGATGAAACAGCAGATGATAATCTGTACTACTATAGAATGTGCAAAATATTACTTTTTTATGTAACAATTTTTGATGAAGTTGATTTTAGTAAAAATACACTACATCATGTTATGTACTTAGGGGAGAAAGTAAGATATCAAAGTTTTGCTTATGGGAAAAAAGAAACAGACAGTTAAAAATAGCAGAACGGGTCCAGATGTTGTGTTTGTGGACAGCTTATTAACAGACCTAAGTGTGTGATGCTGCGCCTCAGGCGCTAAAACGTCCCAGAGCTCTGCAATAATGTCCACAGCAGAGACTAATTAAAAAAACACACATTTCCACACTTCTCATCACAGAGCGAGAAGAAACAAGTTAAAGTAACTGAAGTTTGCTTTGATTAAGGCTAGAAATAACATACTTAGCTGTTATTAATTATAGAATTATATATGTGTTTATAAAATAAAAAATCTTTTGCGTTTAAAATTGCGTGTGTTTGAATGGGCATGATGCTTATATATACATATAGGGCAATGAACTGGTGCGATCGATTACTTCCATAATATTCATGACTCATCAATGAATGTGCAGGAGCTAATGCATGTAATGTTTTCCATGCACTGTTGATTTATTCAGCCACTCAGTATCTACATTACCCTTACAAGCATTTTGTATGTTCTGTTATTGAACGATTAGTGCTCTGTGCTGCTTTACTGTACATTATTCAGGTGCAGATTATCCTTGCAGACACCAGAATACATGTAACACAACTTCATACATATGTATGTGGGATGACATACTGCGAGGCCGCATGTAACAGAGGCCATGTGTCTCGCGCTTCTTCACATACGGTCCTGCACGCCTCTACAGGAAGAGCTCTAGCCCATTTGTCAGTTGAATATGTTTATTTCAGGGCTATTTTAATTATAGCTCATTGGAGTGTGTCACTTCACTTGTGGAGTGTGTGCGCGCAAGTGTTTGCGTTTGAGCTTGCTGGGTGTAACTCCCAGGTCTTTATGTGAGAGAAGTACTCGTTCATCACTGTCTCGGGGGACAAAGGAAACCTGTAGCGCATGCTAAGTGGCCCAGCCCTTCACATGGCTGTAAGAATACATTAGGGTACACACTCACAGCCTAGCACATGGCTGCCAGAATACATTAGGCTCCACACACACACACACACACACATCCCCGTGATAATAAGCGCTGAATTCTTTATGCTTTCCTTTCTCATTCTCTCCTATCAGCACTCCGCAAAATCAGTATTGAGTGGACTGATAAGACACTCGTATGGACAATAGACACCTCCTTTGTTTGGTGGCATGCTTGTTTATTATTCAGTTGCATTGTAGGATTGCTTGCTTTTACTCTCTGGCATGTGCTGCTGCTTTCTCAGTGTTCCTCATACATATACACGCTTCTCCGACTGCGTCTTTTGTCTTCTTTCTAGTGTAGTGAGCTTGTTTTGGATGGCCACACACATAATTCACTGGTATGCTGTGATTCCATTGTAACTATAAAAGCAGTGATTCTCAAGCTTTCAACAGTAAAACAAAAATGGCAGAACACTCCTAATTTGTTTATTTCATATATCTCGAAATAGGCTAACAAATCAATTATTTCTTTGAATTTCATAGACTGCTAATTTTACCCTATGAAAATAAATGAGCTGACTAATGAGCTAGCTAAATTGTTGGACTGATGTATGTACACTGATGTATGACTGTCAGAAAACAGAACAGGGGTTTTTATTTGCTATAAAACAGAAAAGTGGTTTTCATTTGCTAAAAATTTAATTAAAAGCAGTTGTTAAATTGTTAGCGTTTTTAAACTTTAAGTGAGCCTTAGGTTACAGCAAAGTTAATTTAAATGTAAAAAATAAGCATAAACAATAATCAATATAGAAAGATACTGCTAAATATTACTCTTAATAGTCTAATATTAATATATTCATCTATGTCAATTATATTATATTGTTTTGTAGCATCTGGACCAATCAGACACACAATTATTCATTATATTTAATGAATAATCCAGCAAACCACTCTCCCAACAAACTATGTGTTAGAGTTTTGTCCAGTCTTCAACTAACTATGACCAAAAGGAATGTGGAAAGAGTTAACTCTCACTCCATTTCCCCATCAACTCTTACTAATGACCATAAAAAAGGACTCTTCCCCATTCATTCAGGAAACCTTTTATGAATGAACATGCATGTCTCCAGGACATTGTGTGTATGGCTATTACTGTCTTGTATATTATATTTTGTATTATATACCATTTTATGCATGCTTTATGATAGAACCACTAGTTAATGTAACCATTTTTGGTATCTACGAATTTGTATTTTGATTATCTAAATGATTGTGTATATTATGTTGATATATGTAACACATCTTTCAAGGTTCTTTGAACTAAGAAACTGATGGTTCTGTTCAGATGGTTAAATGACTCTTTCCATAGATTCATTCCCCTGTTCTGTTTCCCATTATATTAACTTTTCCATTTCCCATGGATGTGTACTTTGTGTGTATGTATTTGTTTAGATTAGTTAAGTGTTCGTGATTTAGTTAAATAAAACTTTTTTGTGCACATTTTGCACCAGTATTGATTCTGTTGATTCACTGCTTGGAGACAAAGTCCCTTTTATGATGCAATCACTGCTATATGCTAAGGCAGAGTTATTTTTCTGTGGCCACAAAAAATATCCATTCTGAGAGTTGACAGACGATCAATACTGAGTGTTCGCTGGGTAAACAGATTAATTAATTGTAATATTAATTCAGCTACATCAAGTTAATTCTATTAACTGATCCAAATATTTAGAATGAATTATAACAAGTTATAATTCATTCATATTTCCCTTTCAAGCTAATTTGCTACAGTTTATATGTATACAATTTAATTGTATTATATTGTTTATATATAGATTTTTATATATTTAGATTTTTCTTTTTATCACTCACTCATCTCACAGACCAGTTGGAAACCTTCACAGACCACCAGTAGAGCACAGTTTGAGAACCATTGTCATCACATATGTCATTGGGTCTCTAATGGTGGATGTATTCACCATTCATAGCAGTGTCTGTACGATAGTGTGTGTGTATGTTTCAGGGTGCACTCTCATCAGGCCTAGCTGGTGGCAGAGCTCTTATCAGACAATGTCAGACCTCTGGGGCTGCCAGTTTGTTTCGTACCGATAGTGACTAAATTAAATCTAGATCGTCCACCAATTATTTCCCTTATGGTGGCAATAATTGTCCCCGTTAGCGCCCGCAAAACTGTAATAGACGCCAGGGCAACCCACGGCTGCAGTATGTTTTGGTCTTGCTTTTGTTTGTGTTGGCCGTAACGGCACGTTAGAAGTGAAGTGATGTGTTCGTAAAGCCTATTTGCTGCCTGTTTTTGTGTGATGGTCCAGACTGCTTTCAAACCTGCCAGGCTCTTTTGTCACTGAGCATATATAAGCCCCTCTTGCTACACTCCCACCTTCCTTTGCTCCTCTCTCTCTTTGTTGCTCTAGCACAACATTAATATGGTGAATAGGCACTTCAGGGTTATTTGGGAGCTTTTCAGGGAAGTGTAAGCAGAGGGGAGAAGGAATAATGAGGTGTGGTGGCACAAAACAGACTAAATGAAGAGATAAGACAAGATTATTATTGTGGAAATGGCAAAGTCAGCAAACCTCCTTTGGGGTTCTGCATAAATCCAAAATTACAGAATTATAAAATTATGAGAAGCAGCATTGGCGCCTCACGCACCAACCAGTTTGTGAATCATTACTTTTCATCACATTTTCTTCCTGAAAGTTTTTTTTTATTTTTTTTTTTTTTTTTTATTCAATGCATGCACATGCTGTGAATGCTTTGAATTTCAAAGATTTGCAAGTGCTGAATTATTTGTGGAAGAAAATTCAAGTGCTATGAATTTATTCATCCCAAAATAATCATGCATATTCATGAGTCCCGTCTGCATAATATTTTTTGGGGGGAGGGGCAGACACAATAATGGGTACATAGCAAATCTGCCGTCTGATATCATTTGTGACATCTTCCCTATGGAAAATCTTGGTCAGTTTTAGACTTTCTCCCCAGAATCATAATGATGACCATTTGCAAGTTACATATACCTGTACAATGTAAGCTCCCTAAAACCTGTGGCCCATGTAAACGGGAGATTTACAGGGTGAAGCAGGGTGAACATCAGCCTCCAGCAGCAGGTAGCCTGTATCGAGGACATGCATCCCCCCTCCTCTGTAACACAAACCCAACACACACACACACACACACACTTTTATTGTGAGCTCAGAGGAGGCAAAGATTTTAAACATGTATTTTACTGCAAAAAAAAAGCCTGTAGTTCTGAATGCTATTACAGAACGAGAGTGGGTTTACACATAGTTATGCTGTGGAAGCAGAAGTGTTTGTCTGTAATAAAAGCACCTCAGGGAATTTCTTGTGTTTGTAAATGCGGTGATGTGGTTGGCATAGGATTCCACACAGTGTTCTGTAAGACAGCTTTACTGCCATTGATTTCATTTTCATCGTTTACGTTCTTGCACAAGAACATTTTTGTGTTCCTTTCTTCCTCTATTTTTGTCTTTTCCCCTTTCCTTTCCTGTTTTCTTTCTTGTTTTTTCCCCCCTGTTTTATTTCCTTCACTTCCCTGTTCTTTTTAAACTTCTCATTTCTTTCTTGCATCTTTCTTTTGCTTTTTTTATTTCCCTTCGCTTCCCTTTTCCTATTTACTTTCAGTTCTTTTCCTCTTATAATTTCCCATTTCTTTACCGTTTTCTGCCCTTATTTTTACCCTTTCTAATTCTGATTGCTATATTTTCCCTTTCCTTTCTTTTCTTTTCTTTTCTTTTCCTTGCCCGTTTTCTTTTCTTCCCTTTCCTCTTTAATTTCCCCTTTCTTTCCTGTATCTCTTCTTTGCCTTTTCATTCTACTTTTCTTCACTTCCCTTTACTTTTTCCATTTCCTTACTCCCTTCCATTTTCTTTTCCTCTTTTCCTGTTAATTTTCCTCTTCCTTTCATTCTTTTCTTTTCCTCTTTTCCTGTTTGCTTTCCTCTTCCTTTCATTCTTTTTCTTTTCTTTTTTCTTTCGCAAACGCTTTTGTGTTTTAGCATGATGCTTCAAATTACATCTGAAGGAGGAAAAAATTGACCCAGTGGATAATTTTAGAGCTAAAGGCTATCCATTTTTTTATTTATGATTTTGGCATTCTATCTCTGTTTATTAAATCAGAGAAAATGCCCTCCCTTGGGAACTTTTGGGCTTTTGACCAACGGCTGAAATCAATCCCACAACTGAAACGGCACGATGAAATTGGACTCCCCACGAGGAGCAGGTTGGTCCAGGAAGACGTGGGTGAGATTTAGCTTTACTCTCATCTTTTTCCTCTTTTCTTCCCCCATTACACATCTCCTTCATCCTGGCAGGTTGTCAAGCAACCGTAAAGGCGGCCGAAAAAAAGGGATGGAGGATGGAAAGAGAGGAGATTGGAGAGAAAGGAGACAGCCAGATAAAGAGCAATCTCCTTGGCTGGTTGTGAGGGTGTAGGTACACTCCAGATGGTGACCCAGAACTTGATGGGCTACATTGTGGAAATAACCCTCTCAGGCTCATCAAGAGACTCAGAAATCACTCATAGTCCAATAAAAACCCTCTTTCTCTGAGCCACAGCCTCCCCCATCACAATAAGAACACCTTTAGAGAATAAGATTCTGAGTAGCACCAATAAAGGTTCTTCAGTTTGCTAGACATCTCTTTTAGAAACAACCAGTTCATGAGGGATCTACCAGGAACATAATCATAAAAAGGTTACATGAATGAAATATTAATGTGATTCTAGTTCAACATGTGCTTTTATGTGCTGTCCCACAGAAATATATTGTAAGAATTCTATAGATAGCACTTGGAAATGTTTTGCTGCCTGAACGTGCATTAAACGTTAAGCAGTTTAGAGCTACTGCACTTACAGTTATGCATTATTTATTTATTTATTTATAATTATACATTATCATATATATTTCTTCGCCAGTCTAAAAATGCTTACAAGATCAAAAACTGCTTCAAACAAATCATAGGTTTTGAGAGGGGGAGATTAACATTAATTGCTTTTAGAGACCTGAAAAGCTGTACACCATGTTTAAAAATAGTAATTAATAAAATTAGCAGATAGAAACTTCAGGCATAGCTGATTATGTTTGATTTTTTTGTACCTAATTTCCTGGTGAAGGCCATAAAGAGACCATAAGATTTAAGCTTGTCTCAGCAGCCCATGCAAACAGATTTCTCTCCTTCTGTGTTGATTTGTATATAAAAAGGTGTTAGTCAAAAGATGTACATTTTATGGTAATATATAATATTCATAATTAACCAACAGAACAGTGTTGTCCTTGACTTAACATCAAATGCACAATCACATCTGATTTTCAGCATTGCTGACTAAAATGCCTTCATTCCCTGGCCCCATGGGATATTCAAACTTGGATAAATAATCGAGTCCTAATCCATATCACCTCACTAAGATTTACATAATCAAGTGAAATCTGCATGTTGCAACCCCATTCGCCCCTGCTGTGGTACAGGTCGCATGTACATTGCATTAATATGTGCAGTGTCTCCCTGTTCCTTAGGAGATTCGCCGGTACATTTGTGTGACCAGAATCCTAATAATTAGCTTGTGCCTCACAGATTAAGCCACCTGTAGTCAATGCATGGCAGGAAGGTGACTTGTGATTTTGTCCTCTATGTTTGCATGATAATGTGATGTAGTTTGTCTTCCAGGCCCAGATATGTGATATTGTTTTTAATTGTTTTAAAGGAACAAACCGACTTCATGGGACTTTAGCTTATTCGCCGTATCCCCCAGAGTTAGATAAGTCCATAAATACCCTTCTCATCTCCGTGGGTGCCGTAACTCTGTCTAGCACCCACCGCTAGCCTAGCTTAGCACAAATACTGGAGGTAAACGGCTCCATCTAGCCTACTGCTCCCAATAAGTGACAAAATAACGCCAACATTTTCCTATTTACATGTTGTGATTTGTATAGTCACAGCGTATACAAATAACAAGGTCACATGAGACACAGCCATCTTCTAACCGTATACATACTGGGAACTATTGTAACTATTGAACTAACAACACTCGGTGCTGCGAGCAAATCACTCCGCAGAAGTAGCAGTGCTTCGCCTTCTGAGAATATAGCTCCCAGTATGTATACGGTTAGAAGATGGCTGTGTCTCATGTGACCTTGTTATTTGTGCACGCTGTGACTATACAAATCACATCGTGTTATTTTGTCACTTATTGGGAGCAGTAGGCTATCTGGAGCCGTTTACCTCCAGTCTTTGTGCTAAGCTAGGCTAGCGGTGGGTGCGTCAGACAGAGTTACGGCACGCACGGAGATGAAAAGGGTATGTATGGACTTATCTAACTCTGGGGGATACGGTGAATAAGCTAAAGTCCCAAAAAGTCAGCGTGTTCCTTTAAACATTGTATCAATTAACCTTACGGATTATTAGAACAAAATTATAAAACCCTAAAATCTTTAAATCTTTGGGGTCGGTAATATTTTTAAATGTATCTCATGCTCACAAAGGCTGCATTTATTTAATCAAAAATACAGTAAACCAGTAATATTGTGAATGCTATTACAATTAAAATTACTGTTTTCTATTTTGATGTATTTTAAAATGCAATTTATTCCTGTAATGGCGATGCCATTTTTAATGAAAACAATAAAAAATGTAGCAATGTTATAATCATCTATTGAATCCATCCTGACTCTCTTCATGCAGTAAGAAAAAGGAATGTTTAGACTTGTGTTTACCATGCTCATAAATATCAACAAAAGTTAGCTGAGATGGAAAACAATTATTTCAGAAGGCTGTTATAATATGCTGAGACCAGTATAGTTTAGGTAGAGCAACAGCAAGCATCCACCTGGTGTTTCATATCTCCCACCTGTTGGTAGAAATACAAACTTAGATTGATTCTGAAGTACAGTAGAGTGTTTGCATTTGAGAGAAAGCCAGGTTGGTATTGTAGTTGCCAAAAGCAAAGTGGTTCCTCATCGGTGTGTCTTTGTGCAGCATATAGAGAACGAGAAGAAAGACAAAAATAACCAATTGAAGTGAAACAAAATAACAGTGTCTGTCTGCATTGAAGCCACTGAGGTAAAGGACCCTGTAGAGTCAAGGCAAGTTCACAATAGCATTCACAACCATCTTAGAATAAGAGGGCACAAAGAGAAAGTGAAATAAAAGTAAGATCGAGAGCACCTAGTATTCACTCTGCTACATCCTTATTATTGCTGTAGATTCATCTTTAATTATTGAACGCTTCAGAGCTTACGGTTACTCAGATGCACTCAGAGGCTGAACAATTGACCCAGTCTTGACTTGTTGGGGTTACTTACAGCAATTTACTGGTTTATCTTGCATTATCGATTGTTAACCCGTACGAAAAATAAGTTTATTCAAGTGTGCTATTAGTATACTTCGTTTAAACTAAAAATAAAGTTTACTTTATGTACTTCTCAGAAATATAGTTTATGTACTTACCAGAAATATACTTCAAATTGCACTTAAGTATACTTGACTTGTACTGACAGAAAAGTCTAAGTATATTTGGCCTATACTTGTTGATCGAGATATACTTAAAATTATAATTAAGTATTCTAAGTATTCTTGGCTTGTACTTGTGTGTACTATTTTGATTGAGTAGCTTATTAAATACTTTTTTAAAAACATAATATTACACACTGTCTTATAAACTAACATGTTCATGTTTATATAGTAACAAGCTTTCGGGTGGAGTAGCTTATAGAGTAAATAAAATGAGCATGGAACTGAACCTGATCTTGTATACAGCGATAATAATAATTTAAAGTTTATTAAAGTGTTCTATTAGTACACTTCTTTTCAACTAAAAATAAGAAAGCATACTTTCAGTCTACATTTTATATACTTCTCAAAAATATACTTTATGTACTTCTCAGAAATATACTTAAATTACACTAGTGTACTTGACTTATACTGAGAGAAAAATCCAAGTATATTTGGCCTGTACTTTTACTCAATCTTTTGATCGAGATATACTTAAAAGTATAATTAAGTATTCAAAGTATACTTGGCTTGTAGTTGTGTTAACTCTTTTGAGTAGCCTATTAAATATACTTGTTTGTTTTTTTACATAGTTTTGCATATACAGTCTTATGAAACTTACATTGTTTGAAAATATTGATTAAAATATTGATATAAAACAGATATGTTTGTAATTCTGTGTCTAAATTTCTAAAAAATCTAAATTTTTGTTTAGGCTAGTCCACTGGTAGTGTATATAAATTTACTTTAATTCTACTTTACTCTTTCCCCGCCATTGACTGAATTTTCCAGCTATCCATGTTTTCACTAGTATAGGGCGCTATATGACATCTTCTAGTACAGAATCTCCGGATCAAAACACAGGTGAAGAAGAGCTGAAGCAAGTGATAGAAGATTGCTCACTCAAATGTATAAATGTAAAATAACATGATCATCAAACATTAAACGGCGTGTAAATCAAAACTGCTTAATATTGCCAAATGAAATGAAGCTTAACCCATGAAGAGAAAACGACTGTGAAGCTTTGGGGGTGTTGGACTCGATCTACTCCATCTGTGTTTTGATCATCGTTCTGAATCTGATCTTTTTCTGAATTTGTCTGATCTTTGGCAGAAATGTGATTTTCTCAACTTTTTTGTTTAAAATGTTGCCTTTCTTTATGAAACTTACCAACGTTCAAGTGTTGATAAAAAAGAATGCATGAAGCTAATAAAATGTTTTTAAAATTAAAGTACAGTTAAAGGTATTTTTCAAGTATAAAAAAATAAAATTTGAACATAGTGGTACAGACTGCAAGTGCAAAAAATAATATATAAATAGTAAACTATAAGTATAATGTTAAGTTCACTTAAAGAAAACTTGCAGTATAAAACTACTAAACTAGTAGTTTACTGAGAGTACACTGAAAGAGCAAAAAGAATATATAATTAGTAAACGACAAGTATAATGTTAAGTTCACTTAAAGAAAACTTGTAGTATAAAACTACTAAACTAGTAGTTTACTGAAAGTATACTTCAAAGTGTACTTACATAAACAAAAAATTTGCTATAAGTATTAAAATAGTAAAACTACTAGCATACCCATACTAGTATAACCATACCCACTTGCACTACAAATGAGAAACGTAATTATGAACTAGTTGTGCACTTAAAGTTTACTATTGTTACACTTATAGTACACTTAAACATATACTGTTATATACTAAAAGTGGGCCAATTTAGTCCCAAGCGGTATTAAAATAGTATACTTACAAGTTTACTACAAGTACATATTGACATTAGTATACTTACTGCATAATGTTTACTTAAAAATATACTTGAACATTACTTAAGTATACTTCATTAAATGAACTTGAAGTATACTTCTTTTTCGTAAGGGAAGCTATGGCAAGGATATAAACAAGTGTGTGTACTAAGATAACTTTGACAAATCTGAGTATTTTAACCCTCATTTTATGTTGATATGAATTTACTGGTTTTATTTTTGAGGTACCAGAGACCATATAATTTTGAAACGAACCCTAAAGCTCAACATTGAAGCTTTAGGGTTAATTTCAAAATTACTATGGTCTATTTTATTTATTAAAAAAAAAAAAATTGAGCTGTCAAAATTGTCTTGGATGCAAAGAAAATTCATAATTCATAATTTGAACTATAAAAAACACAGTTTTCAGTTCATTCAGTAGCCTATGTTCCTTATTTACTCACCATTTAGTTAATAGCTCTTCATAGTAAAAGTCTTTACTCCTTCCAGCTGATTCTTATCACCAGAGCTGCTTAAAACCTGCTGCTTTCTCCACGGATCCGTTTAAAAATCATTAGGATGCTCTTCGGCAGTTTTTCTACTGACACTTATGTTAATCAGTGCTGTTAATGTAACCCTATTTAGATGCTGAGATGACACAGGAGGCTTACCGCCACTGATGGTGACGCCTCATTGACTTTTGCAGGCCTGTGTCCTTCTTTCTTTTACCTAATCACCCTGGGTTGGACAGCCAGGACTGTTTTCATCTGGAAATGGTGCATGCAGCTGTTGATGATAGTTTACACACAAACAAACGCACACGCTTTGACACACTCTACATTAGCGATGTGACCTCTTGTGGAAATAAAGGGTGAGAGAGTTGTTCGTATGCTGGGTTGTTCTCATCTTATCTGCATTTGTGTTATCATTGAAGAAGCAGTCTAGGTAAAAGTCAGAGTGATAGGCAGCAGTATATAGAGGAAGGAAGGCAGCAAGGACAAGTCCAAATACATTCTGATCACTTAGATGCCCGAATTTTGTATGTAGCATAGATGGACATTACCTTTCAAATGTTCAGGGTCAGTAAGATTTGTTTTTTTTTAAGGATGCTTTACATTGATTCTTTACAAGAAAGAGTCTTACATGGTTACAATTTTTTTTTTTATCTATTTCAAATAGACTCCCTTTTTTTATATACAAAATGCATTTTCACATTTACATTTATTCATTTATCAGATGCTTACAAAGCAACTTACAAATAAGGAACACAATAAGCGATTCATCTTGCAAAGAGAGAGAGAGAGAGAGAGAGAGAGAGAGAGAGAGAGAGAGAGAGATTCTACACTGATAATGTAACGTTTAAGTCCAATGATTATGAAGAAATGTCAAAAGGATCAAATTTTAAAAGGTTTTTGAAATAACTCAAAAGTAGGTAATCCAAATGAGCAAAAAACAACAACAAAAAAAACAGAGGGCTAGGCACAAACAATACAGGACAATGAATGGGAACTAAAGAGGAACTAAAATAGTGCTGATGAACCAAAAGAAGACAGGTGTGCTAATTAATCAAATTATGAATAACCATGGTAACTGAAGACAAATGGGAACACAGGAAACAAAGATAACCAAACTAAAAGTCATTGATTGTAGTTTTAGTTAATTGTATGATGTTACGGTGTCTTGGAAGCCCATTGACTGGGCAGCTGCCTTAGATTTAGGACACAGTCAGAGTTGTAATTTTTGCAGGGCTTCATGGATATCAGCACAAGGGAGCTGCACTTCTGAGGGCTAAGAGAGTCAAACTAGCTGTGACCCGATGTATCTTGCATTCTCATTTCTGTCACAACATTTATAGAAACAGTATGATATTTACCATGATATTTGACAGTGTATTTTGAATATGTTCGCTGGCCTGCAGGTTGTTCTAATATAAATTATGAATGACTAAAATATAGGAAGCTGATGATACGTTGATCGTCAGACAGATTTTAATTGCATTTAAAGTCATTGCTTGAGATGTTGTTGTGCAGGTTTTGTTGTGGTACTTGAAGCTTCATCATGTAATGAAATTTTCATCCATTCCATCTGTAATAATTACTTAACATCTGTCAAAGCTCAACAATTATCTTTCTTTATTGAGCAATGCACAGTGAATGGAACAAACCTCTCTCTCTCTCTCTCTCTCTCTCTCTCTCTATGTGTGTGTCATCCCGCACCATCTGGAATAAAGGTGTTCACAAGTATGCATGGTGCGCTATGGGAAGCTGTTAACCACGCCCTAACAGACAGAAGATTCATATGATCCTTCAAGAGCCCATTTAATCATTCGCTCTGCTGATAAGAGCCCAACTTTTACACCGCACCCCTAAACCGAGTAATGACACGTGGCGCATCTAATTATAACACACCTTTTAAAACCTTATCAAGGTTAAATGGTTTTATAAGATGTACACAGATGTTTATAATTTTGATTAATTGCTTCGACTAATTCATATTTAATCTGTTTCGAAATCTCGTACATTCCCAAAAAGCTCTAGTGATTCACTGATGATTAAAAAAAAAATATCCAGGCTGGGAGACACAGAATGTTTTAAATATGGCTGTGTTGAGTCTGTCTTAGCATTTAATTATCAGCCCAGTGTATTTCTGTTCATTATCTTGACTGATTTCTCCATCCAGATTCACAGTGTGCGCATAAACGGCGTTCTGAACAGCACCTCTGTTTGTTCATCATAGTCTTGCTTTATTCAAGCCAATCATTCATCAAGGGAATCGCAGAGTGATAAACTCAGCATGCGATCCCAGTCCAAACATGAAATCTTTATGAGGGCAGTGTCTCGCCACAGCACAACAGTCAGAAAGCCCTGGGCTCTGAAGTAAAGCCTCTTTGGTTTGCAATGGCCTTTGTGTCACACACACAAACATAGGATTTGGTGACTATGACAGAAAAAAAACTGTGGTTGTAACGTTCATGATAGTAAGTTTAGTCATTTAGCAGGTGCTTTAAGAGCGACATACATTACAGGAACAATCCCGCTGGAGCAAGCTGAGGTTAAGTGCCTTGCTCAAGGGCACAGCGGCGATATCTCATGGATCACCTCTTGCATGAATCAAACTTCCTTTTAGTTACCAGGGCTGCGTTTCCCAAAAGCATTGTGAGCTAAGTTGATTGTAGAGAACATGGGTGGCAATGGTCTTCGCGATTAATTTTTGGGAAACCCAGTCCAGGCCTATATCGTATGCCATAACCCCTTTTGACACTTATATTGGTATGTTCAGATGGAATATTATATTATATTATATTATATTATATTATATTATATTATATTATATTATATTATTTTATTTACCACAATTGTTTACATTTTAATAATAATATGGACGTCAATTGACTTCAGAATGATGCAGTTGATGCAGTCTGTCTTGGCTTTTATCCAAGATCTTACTGGAGTCATGTCATACAATCTGACAAACAACAATAAAAAAATCTGCTTAAGTATTTAATAAACAAGCATGCAAAAAGATAGAGAGATGTTAATAAAGAACATTTGAATGTTGGACAAATTTGCAGGCAGATTCTTTGTGGTCCGGCTTAGTGTTGTTAAAAAGCTGAGGTCAACAAGTTCAACATATTTAGTTGATTCCACAGTGCACACACAGTATGAACATCCGTGACCGCTGTGACAGAGTTTGTCAGAGCTCAGAGATTGATTTCAGATCAGAATCTTTGGCTGTAATCCTCACACACAAGCGTGCTGAGCTCTGCCACAACTGCAGCTGAACTCTAGGTTTGACTTCACTGCCCATAAACTGTTCATCTTGTGTTAACCTTGATGTGATGATTCTCTCCCTCGAGATAAACATCACAAAGCCAGTCCACACCAATATGGCATCAAGTCTGTCCCGCTATCAATCTCAAAGAGGGGTTATCTGTGGAGGAGAGCTCAGCTGCTCCATTCTTCTCCATCTGAAGTCTACCTCGCTGCACTTATAGTCTCCATCACACACTTAGAGGATAATGAGTTTTTTTTTTTTTTGGCTTTTGTTTTTTCCCGCACTGTATTTCCCAGCTAGAGAGGACCACAGAGAGAGAGAGAGAGAGAGAGAGAGAGAGAGAAAACACATGGATTGATGTACAAGTATTTAGTAGAATCTTTAAGGTATTGTCATTGTATTCTTTGTCTCTGATTTTTTTTTGTGACATCATGGACAAAAGCAGAGGTATGAAAACTTTAATCTGTTCAGTGTTGTAACATGAAATAGTAAGAGCATGTTCTGACACTGTTTTAGCCATGCTGCAAATTTTCAGCCTCAAGTAATTTTGTCTTTCCACACTGACAGTGAAAAATCTGCATGATGCAACACAATCACACCCAATCAGGACATATGAAGTTTAATTAACAGCTAAGAGGAGCTGGATTTTGCACCACTAGTTTAGATTAATATAAAAGAGAATTTATTGCTTGTCGCATTTTCATTCTGCACGTTTAGGACAAAGTCTTACATGTTAAGTCATTGTATTGGTAAAGCACTAACCAGAAATGCCTTTACAGAGTCATTTTGAAATGTTTATTTATCTTTGTTTTAAAGTTAAAGTGATTTTTTTCATGCACCTAATTCATGCAGAAACCACTATAAGTAATATTACTCCTGTGTCTTCTGATTAATAAGGCAGTGCAGCAATGCCAACTCATAGACTGTCTGCCAGTGTGTTGAATAAAGTCAGATGAACTAATTATCTCTTCCAGACTTCATGCTTAAGAGCAAAGAAGGCCCTGCTCTCAGACTCCAACAGAGAGAAGATAAACTTCACAATTACACACACACACAAACACACTCGCGCACAGATTCATCTGTAGGATCATTGGTGCACAGCTCTTGTATATTAGAGAGATCTTTTTCATATACTCGTAAATAGCTTTCTTCCCTTTAACTCTGTGGCTGATTATTTTCCATTACTGAGTGCAGGATGGTTGGTTTTGTTGGGTGAGAAAGGGTCTTTTACTCGGGGGAATGGATTCAGAATAAACATGCTAATCAGATTAATTCACTTGACCTTGTACTCTTTGTCTACAGGGTTAGAGTTCCATGCCAAGTCATGTCTATTTTCAAATGCCTCATTTCCCCTCCCCTGTACTTTCCTCTCTGTCTTTTTTCCCCATCATGATCTGTTAATTATATGGTCTTTGTCTGGTGTATGTTAGTACATTGTGCTCAGCCATTCACAGTGGCCGGTCTGATTCATTCATACGAGGAAACAATGGTGCGGTGCACGTATAATCAGCTTTCTGCGCTGGTGAGCTTTAATAGGTCAAACGCAGAGGGCGATAGGGACGTACCCAAAGCTTCTTCTGAAGAGTAAATAAAATACATTTTCATGGGTCTCATTAGCATAGCAGTGTAACATCATGAAGTTTCAGTTGGGATGCAATATATCGGTACAATTTTGGTTTTTGATACCAATATTGGAGACTTTTTTTTTATTTTTATTAGTGTGGGTCTGTATTAGGTATTTAATTGTCTATACTAAGTTTCCCCATTTGTACATCTAGATTTAGATTCAACAATTTTAGGTTAATCTTTAAAAACACCAATAATTGATTAGTTAAATGTATTTTTTTTCATACAGTACATTGTAATGTTGTGATGCCTAAAATTACTTGTAGCATGTATATTGTATAGTGGTATATTCAACGCTATCTCACGACCAGTTTGTACGAATTCGTACGAGTGATAAAAAGGTGGCTAATTCGTACGAATTCGTACGATTTGTCTAAACCCACGTGATGGGTAGGTTTAGGGGCGGGGTCAGGGGTAGGTCATTCGTATGAATTCATATGAATTGGGCAATTCATAAAATATGTACGATTTCGCAAAAATCGTATTAATTCGTACGAGTGAGGTCGTATGAATTTGTACGAATTAGCCACCTCGTAGAATTCGTACGAATTGCTGTGAGATCAGGCTGGTATATTTGAGTTTTTAGTGTTTTTAAGTAAATTTATTTTCGAGAAAAAATCATAGAACTTTAATATCTGCCAATATTTTGATTCCCAGTGAATGCATAAACTGGGTAAAATGTGTGTATATACACACACATACACTATATGTTGAATGTATCTGCAAAAAAAATAATGCACAGAATACAATGCAAATAGGTCAAAATTAATTATCACTCTTAAAGTGCAGCATATCTGCCATGTTTTATAGTGTTATGCGTAGGGCTTGACATTGACTTTTTTACTCACCAGCCACTGTGGCTACTAGTTCAGTAGTTTTCAAAACTTACTAGTCACTCAGCATTTTCACTGGCCATAGTTTTGACATCGAAAGACACTGATCCATTATATGCGGGGTTTTTTCTCTCAACTGTTTACATTCACTTAGAACATTACTGACTGTGTTTACATGAATCCTCACCAAGACCAGCATTTTGACATTATTTTGTGTGTATTTTTAAGCGCAATAAGCAGCGAAAAAGTACTGAGAGGCGGCTTTATTCGCACACACTTTGGGTGTGAGGCGGGTTTGTGTGTCAACTCGCTGTCAGAGAGATGATAGAGCGAGAAAGCGCAGCTGGTGTCATGTATCTATTCTGCGGAAAATTAGTATTGGAAGTGTTGAAGATATTTCAGCATCGATATGTAATGAAAAATCGACATTTCTGACACCACTACATTTCACCTAGTTTATTATTTCAGATGCCTTTTTAAAAGACTTCAATTGAAAAATGTATATAGATTCTATTTAAAATTCAACCCACTAAATAACTAGTAGGAGTGACTGCGTTACACGCCACTGCTGAAATCTACCCAGATTTGGCGGGTGTTAATGTCAAGCCCTGGTTATGCGAAACATTTCTCTCTTGTTACGCTGCATTTTTATCTGAACCCACAGTCCCCCATACCTCATGTTTTGTTTTTTTTGCAGCATGATTTTGCTGAACCCGTTCAGTAAAATCTCCTGTGTCTTACGCCTAAAAAGCCCCTTGCACCCACACATACTCACAAACACACTCTCATACAGTACAATGACAAGCCTCTCCATTATGAAACTATCTCCAGCCAAAGTGTCCAATTATCGGACCTACTCAGCTGAGTCTTCACACATGGAAGGGCACACACTGAGGCCAGCACGGCACAAAATTCATCCTTTCTCTTTTTTCCTCCTTCCTTTCACAAGTTGGGTACACAGTGCGAAAAAGGAGCGTAGAAAAAGAGGCAGAGAGGGAATGAAAGCGAGAGACGGAGAAGAGAATGGGCAAAAATCAAACACCATTTGCATAATGTGGCTTTTGTCCCCATTTTCAGTCTCTTTAACTATCACATCTAATTAGAGCTCCAGACTGCCAGCTAGAGATAGGGCTGTGTGTGTGTGTGTTTGGGTCTGTTTTCATGATTGTGTGAGATAAAGAGGCTTTGCTGAGTCTCAGGCTGGCTCATTCCTCTCCCAAGAGACTGCTTATGACAAATAAGATTAATGTAGTCCCTCTGTCACCAGACCGCAGTCCTGCAAATGATAGGTGACTTTTTTAGCTGGTAGCCAAAGTACATGCTGGTCAGTGCACGCTTGAGCTGTTGGCCATTTGGACCTTGATGGAGACCAGCCAAACGATGGGTCAGACATGGGGTCACAGACTGTTACCCGTAGACTGTGCTCTAATTGCGGTAGGGAATACATCCACTAGAAATCCTGATATAGAAATCCACCGGTACTCTTTGAGAAACCCTGTTCCTGTCGTGTAGCCAAGACACACGTTCCATGGGAAAAGCATTGTGGGGGCACCCTCTGGTCTGTTTGTGTTTTAATGAAATATAATTCTGGACCCATCTGCTTGTCAGAGACGTTGCCAGGTAGGCTCTGCTGCTATTTGCAAAACTGGAAATCTGACAATCACATGTTTAGGAAAGTTTTGATTTAAATGTGGTTTCGCAAGTATGATGACTGATTTGACTTTTTATTGAAATTCAGGCTTGCATTTGAGATTGCAGCCATTATGGCGTTTTTCAAATATCAGTATTTTTGTTTGCCGTGGGTCTTTTTATTTGTGCTAAGGGTTGACAGCTTGACTGAACAGACGGTATTCAGCTTTTCTATTAGGTGGGGCAAACAGCCAATCAGAGAACTTTCAAATAATGCTGTTAGGCCAAACTGACAACCTCAATGTTTAGTTATTGATATAGGGGTGAGTGGCAATGGTTTAAAAACTTTCTGCTTTAACATCTGTAACTCGGTGTTGTTTTGCACTATTTATCTCTAAATTTGATACAATTCCCCTACATTTATGCACTACAAGTTAAAGCTGTTTTAGTCTTTAAAGTCTACAACGTATTCCAAGACTGTGTCAAGTGCAAAGAGTGCTGCTGTTACAACCAACCCCAGTACCAGCGTGAAATGTGACAAGTGGGTTGGGATGTGTAAAGGCCACCCATCGGCCCAACGACGGAATCCAATGGTGTGGGCGAAGGTATAATGTGTGTATGTCTTTTCAACGCTCCAGTGAAGTTCAGCTAATTTATTAGAATTTAGTTTCAATATTACTTTAGCTCTACGCTTAATCTGACTCCAATTTCAAATGATTATCAAATTTAGATTGTGTTTCTTATTAGAAAATAATCATAAATATTGATTATAACTTAATTTAGATCTATGATAATTCTGAGTATCCCATCATTTCAATTATTAATTCATTATGGACCCACTGCCGCATAGAAATCACGTCGGCCGGATTGTGTTTCTCACGGACACAAACTTGTCAGTTCTGACTTTAGTCAGTGGATGCAGGGTTGGCTAATACCTCTTAAGTCGGTTGTCACTTACTAAATCACTGATAGACAGAAATCAGAAGGTCTTCAGATAACGTGCCTACTGCTCCGTTCATATATGCACCTTTAGTTTGACCTACCCTGACTAAGATTTGCGGTAGCATCAGCCTCCTTACAATCTACTAAAATAATGATTTCAGAATAATTCAGAATAAATCAAATATAACATTTTATTTGTCAGGTAAAATTGTATCATGCCAATTACACAAGTAAATGATTAAAAGCCAATTCAGAAATAATAAATACATGACATCACTTTCTCAAATATGACTCCAAGAGTAAGAAAAGCATTCCTGACAGAGACGCACAGTGGTGTGTGAGTGTGTTCCGACGGGAAAACACTGACACAGCACTGTATGGGGGTTTTCCTGGTTACAGGTTCCCAAAGACTGCTCTGCCACTTATATACTGTACACAGACCAGAACAAAAGACTTGTACAAATATTTAGTAGAGTTGTTTTGGGTCTATTCATGTACCCCAGGGGGTAACACCTGGTTTCGGGGGAGAATTATCAGCTATCTTGAAGAGACACAACCCAAAGAGGAGAACAGGATTCTTCTAAGTGTTCAATCTTTCTTGTGTTCAATGACTGCAATGAAATTAAGACCATTTTATCAATCGCACTGAGACATTTAAAATGATACCAAACATAAAAGGGAAACACAATTCAAAAGATACATAATATGTACAGTATATTGTAGATCCTCTTAGTGAACTTTTAGTGACTTGAATCAGGGGGAAAGGAAGGGAGGTGGGAGAAACTGAGGAGAAAGGTACTGTGCTCTTTCTTTAAGGTCTTCTCTCCAGGGTGCGTTTTATTGCTTTATTGTAGGGAAATCAAGTCTTACAGATGTAATAAACAAAACAACAAAAACTGAACACGTGTCACATGCACTCTGGACTCTGTTCCACTTGCAAGACAACCATGTGCTAAAAATGGAAACGTTTTTTTCTTTGTACAGATGACAACATTATCAAAACGATCCCCATTCACACACATCAATGAAAACGACTAATAACGCTGTATTACTTTGTCATCTGGGTAAACTTCATTTTCACAAAGCCAAAACCATTCCCTGTAATCCCAATTTTAGAATGTTCTCTGATATAAAGTCTCTTTTTACTTCCTAGGAAAATGTCAAATCCTTTGAACGCAAACCTTTAATTTTTCATGATGAAAAAATGTTATATTGTGTTAAGTGTAATTCTAATAACCACTTGTGATGATGTACATACAAACAATAAAAGCTTACAGACTAAACATAATAAGCATGTTCTCATGTTTTGCCGCAGGACAGCAAATTTTCTGTCATCTTTGTAGGACTGTGATATGAAGAGTGTGCAAAGTAAAAAGTGGGATTGTTTTTTTATTGATATTTTCATTTTAATTAAAAATGTTTTAAGTGTTTTTGTCATTATTATTATTATTTTTTCTTCTTTTCAAATGTCTATATATATTTTGTTAGTTTATTGTAGTAGTTCAGCTTAAACTAAATGAGAAATGTTGCACGTTTTTATTTAAGTAATAAAAATATTTATAGTTTTGGTTGATGATAACGCAGAACCTGATTTCACCAAGTAAAACATGTTCCTGGATGAACAGCTTTGTTGAACCTGGAGCAACATTCCAATCAACCAATCAGATTTGAAGGTTTGCAGTTTACAGTTTGTCAAGTTTAGGCTTGCAACCAGGTTTAGGTGCTTCTATGAGTGTTATTTACCTATCATTTCCCTCTGATTTTAGGGATAACTTATGGGTAGGGTTAGCCTGGGAAAACCCAGACAACTTCCGGCAAATTTAGATTTGCTCTGCAAGTAGTCTGGCAAAGAGCTCATTCAAGCCCATTTCTAATCCGTCGAAATTGCGGCACCAATCAGAAACGTTGGGGCAGGCTTTACACGATGACGATCGCTCTGATTGGTTTTAGGTCTATCCAATTGCGCCCAGAGGCATTTGAGCGACGTCCGTTGGTGAAGCGCACAAACTTTTAAATCCATTATTATATTCAAATTGCAAACACATGAGGACAGTCTCCATGAAAGAGCCACTGGCAGATGAATGTGCTACTACATTTCTCTCCGAAACAGTAGGAAATTAAATGATATTTTAATAGAGGATTTTAACTGTGACAAGATGATTGACAGGGCAGTTTAAGTGACAGGATGCACGCGACAGATCCGTCCGATAAAGATGACGAAGTAGTATGTCCCAAAGCTTGCCTACTTTTTTGCTACACATTCAAAAGTAAATACCTTTTCTTCACAAAAAGAGTACATACTTTTATGGCGTAGTGTAACTTAGGCGAATTGGGATGCAGCATATGGCTTTACACGATGACGATCGCTCTGATTGGTTTTAGGTTTATCCAATTGCGCCCAGAGGCATTTGAGCGATGTCCATTGGTGACGCCCCTTTGGAAATGAGTTATTTATGAAGCTTTGCCAGACCATAACTCAGTTACTACTGAGAATGGTCTGGTTTTAACCAGGCTAGGGTAGGGTGTAAGTTATCCCTAAAATCACATATATAACTTATGGGGTTATGATTAAATGTTCGGACAAGAATGATTTTCCAGGATCAACAAACTATGTTGACCCAGGCAGGAAAATGTCTAACTCTGCAAAATCAGGACGTGCAACAATAACCCTGGTGTGTTTCCGTGTCTCTTTCACAGTTGTGCCAGATGTTGTGTCTTTGATGGTCCTAACCCTAACACGAAATCCAGGGGGAGGAGTTGGATCCAGATCCAATTCCTCCCACCTTACACATACCTAAACCTACCCATCTCCACCCCCTGATCCCTAAACCCACCCCTAAACCTACCCATCTCCACCCGCTGATCCCTAAACCCACCCCTAAACCTACCCATCTCCACCCCTTAGATCTGGATCCAACTCCACCCCCTGTATCTCGTGTACTGCAGTGAGGTGCTACTGGTCTTTGTGGGTTCAGTGGGAAAGTACAACATTCCTTGTCTGTTTAGGCAATATTTAGATTTTTTTTTAAACATTTATCTGAAGGTTTTGAGTAAATGTTGGATACCAAATTAAACAAGAGAATGTGCTTATAAACTAGTTCTGTAATTTAACATCCAGTAGTCCATGATTGCAAGTAGAATTATAACCCAGAAGTGAATTGTTGAAATGTCTGTTGTTTTTTTTACTTTTTATTTATTTATTATGCAGAGACTTACAAAATCTTTACCTTTATGTGGTTGGTGGTCATGTATGATACCTATTTCTGTGATGGTGTTCAGCTCACCCCTTGTCACAACCATTAGTATGCAGAATTCAATAGCAAGTTGATCCTAGGTAAGTTTCTTTTGGCAGTGAGTCTACTCTGAGTGATTTGGCTCCTCACAGTGACCAGGGAAAACAACCGAGAGCCTTTCAGTGATCTGCAGGGAGATGAATGCAGAGGTAGATTGCGTGTGCATTTGTATGTGCGTGTCTGTTTACGTGTCAGAGTAGGCTATAATATAATCTCTGAGCGGGTGTTAATATCTCTCTCTCCCTTGGCTCTGTGTCTTGTGGTTCAGAAGGATGTAACCTCTGATCACTTCTGACATACCATTGTTTGACTGTCGGCAGAATTAAATGACATCTCTCTCTTCTTTCTTTTCTTCCTCTCTCCAAAACGGAATTCCCAGTCTCTGGTATGTTACTCTTTCACAGAAAGGCTTGTCAAGTATAGAAATGCAATTTCACTGATTCAAGGCAATTACCTTGGAGCCTCTTTCCTCATCAGGATGAAGAAACTACAAAGGCACAGATGGTGGCTGACTCTTGTAAAGGAAAGAGCTTCGAGGCAAAGATCCACAGCAGCCCCACTGACACTTGCGTGGTGATGACTTAAATCGTTCAAGCGCTCGAGACAAAGAGGAGGAGAGAATCCTAATTACCCACCATCACTTGCATCATCCTCAATTTGCTGTGAATGTGGGGGGAGAGAGAGGAAAGAGAGAGAGTTTGTAGTACATATTACATAGTGTGTGAATTGTAGTGCCACCCACTAACTTTAGTGGAATCTTTTGGTATTTGTTTCCCTGGTTTGCCAATGAAGTATGTTTTACTCAAAGAGAGGGCAAGGTATGTTTTACTCCTAGACCAGCATTTCTGGCCTGTTGAGGACTGTACTCAGCAAGATTTAGTGTTATTATTGCAACAGCAGGCTGAATGATAATATCCAGCGGTCCCCTTTATTTGTGCACTGAAACCTCTGTTGTTATAGCTTGAGTGGACCATTGTCTTAAAAAAGAAATGCATGATATATCAGTACAATATCCATTATTGGCTTTTATTAGAGATTTATTTTTTAGTTATCATATCGTTAGATATTATACAGTATATTAAATGCATGCTCATTACCCTTTATTACCTTTGTCACCATCTAACGTTCACTTAAGATTGATCTTTAAAGACACTAATAATTTAACTAAATAATAACTAAATATTTTAAAATAAATAATAAATGTTTAATAAATATTTATTTTAAATGTTTTATATTTAACTACTAACATTTCACGTCCTTTGCATTATTCTGTAATGATGCCTCAAAAGATTTGTTTTACTTTTGAATTTATTTAGATAAAATGGTATATCATTTTATAAATATTTTAATTAATTATTATTTTTATAAATATTTAAAATATCTAATTAAAAATAAAAATATTTTAATATTCATTTCTTAAATTAATTTAAATCTTTTAAATTGTAAATCTTTTATGTTATTAGCAATAATTATCAGTGTCTGCCAGAATTTCAATATTGGTGCATCTGTATTATCTACAAATCTCATTCTCTGATCTTATTCTCATTTTAGATCTGATGCTTTATACATAGTAGCTGTTTGTCATGAAACAGATGTTATATAAAGCTTTTTATCAAATATACTCATTAGGGGTCCAAGCAACGAAGTTGCTGAAACCCTATTGTGTTTGTACTGATCATCTTCTTCTTCTTCTTCCTCCTCCTCCTTATTTTTTCTGCCATAAGAGTGTATGGGCCATAAATCATAGAGACCACAAAGTTGGCAGGATTGTCCCGATCTTGCAGTGCTACTCATGTGCACAGACACACAACCGTCTGACACTAGGAGCGCTATAATAAGGAAATTAGCATTTTGGATCATAACTTTGGAACCCTAAACAAAATTCTAGAAAAAAAAATTATTTTCCATCAGAATCCCTACAAGCCCTACAAAATGTCTCCTTTTTAATTTTCCTAAAAAAAACTACTATTTTGAACTCCTCCTAGGCCGTTGGTCCAATCTTCGCCAAAATAGGCCCACAGCAGTGTGGGCAAAAAGCTATCAAAACAATTGGCAACGTTAGGCCTATAAGTTAATTAATTTGTCAGGCAGCGCCAATTTTTATGCGTTGATCTATAACTGCTGAACGCAATGTCCAAGCTTAGCAAAACCTGACACACAAAGACAAAAGGACATTCTGAGAATACACACCAAATTTTGTAAAATTCCACCAATGATGCATGAAGTTGATAAATGGTGTGCATCTTCTTTGGTGGATGCCCTATAACATTTCCTCTAAAATGAAAAAAAAAACATGGCCGCCAGCAGCCATTCAAATTTAATAGCATCAAATCTGAATGGCTTACCATTACAAAAATTTATATATTTGTACATCTTGTGAAAATGTATATGTGTACTGATTTTTGTGAAAATCAGCCACAAGCTAATAACTCTGCAACAGTTAAAGTTTTGAGCTGCAAATAAGTTGCAAATCTTCACATTCTTTCGAAATGGTCCTAGACCATGCGCTTAATCTAAATTTAAATGTTGAATATGAGTCCACACATACAGTAAACTACACATATTATGATCAAGCTCTAACTTTCAGTAAAGTTATAGCTATAAAAACCACTTCATAAGATAGATTTCAATTGGATCACTAATCATTCACACGGGCCATTGGTGCTTGGACCCCGATGGTTGCTGCTTGCGGCAATCTATATTGATTTCTTTGTTTCTATAGTGTGTGTACACTTTATGTTAATTAAATTGAATGTACTTCAGAAGACCTAACCAGCTAGAAGAAGACCTAACCAGCTAGAATCAGGATATTTGGTATGATTTGACCTGAAACCCCAATTTAGTGCTGAGCTGACAGAACAGATATGTAAGCTTAGATCCTATGATTTTAGGGGTGAACAAACTCCTTGAAGACCAAACTACTGAATTTGTGTTGATCCCATCAACACTACAACCAAACACTTCTCTCAAACTCCTTCCCTCTATTTCTCTCTTCTAGTGATTTTGAGTTCCCCTATGCTGCTCCTTCCCCCCCAATTCCCGGCTTGTTCCCACTAGGCTCCATCTGCTCGTGGAGGGGGCCACAGCAGCTGCAAAGCCTGAATCATGCGCTCCTCTGTGCTTGCCTGCCTGCCACTGCACACGAGCACCAGCTGTAAACTAGCCTACGCAACCTATAGCACTGCTGCTAAAAATCACAAAATCACAGAAAATCACAGGCAGGTGATTAGTTAGAGATAGCACGGAGTGGATGGGATTTTAGGTAATACTGGTTAAACATAGACAATAAGCATATTTGAGAGTACTTTATGTCTGAAAAGCTTACTTTATATTCTCAAATAATTGATTCCAACTCATAAGGTTATAGGGTTAGGTTCAATAATATCGTCATCTGGCCTCCCTCTCTCTCTCTCTCTCTATCTCTCTCTCTCTCTCTCTCTCAATCTCTCTCTCTCTCTCTCTCTCTCTTTCTCTCTCTATCTCTCTCTCTCTCTCTCTCTATATTAGAAATCATTGAGGACTTTATCTTTTCTATTGCACTGGCAAAAGAACAAGATACTGTAAAAATAACAGCATCTTTATTTTCATTCATTTAAGCTATATACACAATGTAATTTACAGTTTTCACGAGTTTTCAAGTGTAATGAACTTCGGCAACACTTTGTTCCAATTTAAGCGGCTTGAGGTTAAAGCAAATGCCCTTTTGAATCATATAAATTACTACTAATATTGCTAACTGGAAGGAATATATTGAGCGGGACATATCTAATATTTGTAAATCAGTGGCAAAACCACTTGAAGGGTTTTGTGGAGTTTGTGGATGCATTTTGTGAAAGCTTCGGAGCAGAGGGGTTGAAAACCAAAGTTAAAGTTAAATGCTATTGTCTTATTGTTATTGTCATATTAATAAAAAAATTGCTTTGAAATGTTTTCATCCTTTTAAATAACTTTTGAAATAAGACCCAACTATTATCTTTGCTTCACTTTGGAGCAAAAATGTGCCTTTTTCATAAAACTAACCCCAGCGACACAAACCAGAGAGATAGGCAGTTTATTAGTTACTGCAAGGAAGGAGTAGATGGGATTTTATGTAATTCTGATTAAACAATATAAATGAGTGCATGTTTTTTAAACTTATTTATTTGTTTTGAAAAGCAGCAAGGACATGTTTTCTATTTTGGACATCTATGACACAAGAACAAATATATCTAAAGCAAATGCCTATATTATTTAAATTAAATAAATTACTAGATATTGCTGAGTATAATATTTTCGTTGATGTCCCATGTAGGATATTTTATGCAAGCTTTCAGAGTAGAGGTGCTGAATACGACCAAAGGAAACAAGGAACAGACCAAGTTTGAGGTGTAACTCTTATTTCGTATTGACTTATTCTGTTAGAGAAAGAAGGAATGAAAAACTAAAATGTTTTCATTCTTTCAGATAAACAAAAAATCGATCTAAATATATATATATATATATATATATATATATATATATATATATATATATATATATATATATATATATATATATATATATATGTGTGATTCACTTTAATTTAAGAAATGTAAAAAAAAAAATTCCCAAGCCTGGATGACGTTCAATAGATTGTCGTAACTCGACTTTTCCAAACAATACATTTTATTCATATTCCTCAGAAACATGGCGGGCGCCGTGAATGTGGGGGGGAAAAATGAGACTGAGAGACGAGTAACAGCATCAATAAATCATTCTCGTCCAATGTTGTTCCCGGGAGATTTCTGATGGATGAAATTAAGCACTTCCATCTCCATCTCCCACCTGATCGCGCGCGTATAAATCCCAGCAGCTGATCAGCAGAGCTCAGACATCAAACCGACACCGCGCGAGCAGAGACGGCAGCGGACACCTCTCTCTCTCTCCCCCCGCTTTCACAGCAACAACAACAACAGCTTCTCCGGAAACCTGCTCGCATTTAAAGCTGCCCATTTTTGGAGCGCTTCCATTTGGGTCTAAGCGCACTCTGACACTCGGGCTCGGGGAGGCGTATCTGCTGCTGTCCAGTGCTGAAGTTGCATTTCGCCTGTGCAGAACGGATCGTGCACAGCTGAAGCAACGGAGCTTCCTCGTCTTTCCTCCCGCTCAGGTGTTTGACTTTCAGCCCTGCAGGACCAACTCTTCTATTGTGCGGTGGATAAAGAGAGGATAACGTGCTGGAAGAGGATTTCAGCTCTGCGCTCTAAACATGCCAAGGTCTTTTTTGGTGAAAAAGGTGAAGCTAGATGATTTCTCATCCACGGAACTTGAGAGTGCGTACGGCAGGTCCAGGACCGATCTTAGCTTTCGGATACACGACAAAGGTAATTGCAAAGGAATGCATATGTTCTTTTTTTGTTTATTTAGCACACTTTAGCCAAATCCAAGCATAGTTTTTAGATGCGACCAAGGTTTTGTGGTGCTAAGCAAGGTTTTGGGGTTCATTTACTGTATAAATTAAACTCTGCAGGAAGGAAAGTAGATATCCAGTTACAGGATTGAGCACCTCTGTTGCGTTGCTTGTGATTTATGTGAAACCGTAATGGGAATGCAAACATAATTAGTGGGATTCCAGCACTGAAATGCCTGGTAAAATTCACATGCATGACGCATGCTTTATGAAAATCTGCTGCTGGTAACAACGCATAACTTCTCAGCAACTTGGAGCCCAGTCACTTCTAGATGAGCTTAGGTGTTTTGTTTATTCTGCAAATCAAAGAAACGCTTAGTGCAGCTGCACACTGCACACTGTGCTAATGGTGGTGCCTTTAGAAAGGGGTAATTAATCTCCCACTGTAAAAAAAAAAAAGTGCTATCTGTGCTCATACTGTAAGTCCACAGTAAACGCGGTATCCTTCACAGCTCCACGGGCTTTGTCCTGAAATAACTCTGGAATAATGGGAAGTCAAACTGACATGTGTTCTATTTGAAATTTCCTGTAGTGAATGGTCATTAAGTCTAATTATATTCAAAGAGAAATGCTGAATTTGTTGAACATTTAATGAATCTCAAAGAGCAGTGGCACAATCTGGTTGCCCGTCGCCTTTGCCAAGGTGGAGATAAATTGAGCGGAAAAGTGCCCGTTGCACCGCCGAACCCCATTGTCCTCACTCGATTCCCTTGTGAATATGAATAATTGAATAAAAGATCTTGTTCTCTCCACGCTAGGCTACATCAGTGACTACATCACCCCGGCCGTTTATGATGGAGAAAGTGACGGTGGCACTAAAGTACCTTCTCCAGGACCGATTTATGACAGCAACCACAGTGACTACGGAGCACCTGACTCGGACCAGCCGGACAGCCCGCAGTCAGAGATCACGTCCGGGTACATCAACGGCGACAATGCGGTGAGCGAAGGTTACGCCGTGGACGCGTTCTTCATCACGGACGGCAGGTCCCGTCGGAAAGTGATCAGCAGCTCACGGACCCTCCAGAGGCACACGTGCAACGAATGTGGCAAAACCTACGCAACGTCTTCTAACCTGAGCAGGCACAAACAGACACACCGGAGCCTGGACAGCAAGATGGCCAAAAAGTGCCCGACATGTGGGAAAGTGTACGTGTCCATGCCAGCCATGGCCATGCACCTGCTTACCCATGACCTCAAGCACAAGTGTGACATATGTGGGAAAGCGTTCAGCAGACCTTGGCTACTGCAGGGCCACATGCGCTCACATACGGGCGAGAAGCCCTTTGGATGTGCACACTGTGGAAAAGCGTTCGCCGACCGCTCCAACCTGCGGGCGCACATGCAGACCCACTCCGCGTTTAAGCATTACAAATGCAAGCGATGCAACAAAACTTTCGCACTCAAGTCCTATCTGAACAAGCACTACGAGTCGGCATGCTTTAAAGGCGCGTTCTCGCCGCTGGCGTCCATCGAGGCGTGACTTCCGGTCTGTAAACGCTCACTTCCCCCGTCCCGTCACGTGTTAGGATGATTACGCTATCTTCCCCAGTTATGTCTCACAATCAAAATGAAACCGAATAATAGCACAATTTTATCAAATTTTTTTTTTTTCTTTTGCAAAGTTGACCTTAAAGGAATATGGAACCTTCGCATGCACTTCAGCAACCATGTCCTTAAATGACATTCAGACAGTTCACCTCGACGCTGCGCAACACTTGACTATGACTGGCGTCGAATGAAGGTTTGAGTGACACCATGTTCCTCATTAAAATAAAACTCTTTTGTATTGTCAGTGGATATTATCACACTGCTGCAAGTGGCCCAAACGTATTCACAATCGAGGTAAACCGGTATTTATTTATTTAATTTTTTTCAATATTTATTATTTGTTTGTTTTAATTACTTCATCTAGGATGTATGATTCTCTATGATGCCCTGAAAGTGTGATTTTTTTTGTTATTTTTTCTATATTTTTTTTTGCATTTTTTTTGTCAATTTGCATTTTTCTTTCTGAATAATGTTGCCTTTTGGGTTATACCAGTCTTATTAACACGCCAAAGCATTTAGATCCATGGTAACAATTGAAACAAATGTTTTTTTGTTTGTTTGATTCTTTTTTTTGTATACCTACATACTGCATGCAAAAAGAAAAGAAAAGAAATCTATGCCAATACCACAAAGCTTATTATTTTGCCAAAATGTAGAGATAGTATCAGGGGGCAATATTTCTAGGGGTTCTCTTAAGAATATAAAAAGCAATAATCATAATGCATGGTATTTTTGAAAGTAATAAAGTATTACCTATAGCAGTTTTTTCTAAATCAGGTACGTTTTGATCCAATACTCTTAATAAACATTTAAAAATACCACATCAGGGAAAATGCCAATGTAGAGTTTAGTGAGACTAAATCCATAAGTCTAAACCATCTTCCTTTGCTCTCTGCTTATGCACTGCCTGCCTCGAATTTAACGTAGATTTAGGATGTAGGCCCAAAGTGCTGTAACTCCACTCTAAGCAATTCAGAACCATTCTCTAGAAGTGTGGAACATGTAATGGTTTTTTTCTGAGGTTAACTTAAAGGGACACGCAAGGACAAGAAAGGACTGGAGTGATAGGAAGGTGTGCCATCTGCAAAGCCGTTCTGTAATGCACTCACACTGCATTCCCTGCTCAGCTCTGATCTGACACTTCGTTTTCTCCAGTTTGGGTGTCCCTGAGTTTAAAAGCACTTCATTGTAGAAATCCTTAAAAAGTAGCACAAAAACCCTAGATTCAGGTAGATATTACCTAGCTCAATCTTCCTTTTTTATGTCTTGGAAGAGGAACAACAGCTCAGTTTGTGAAATGATCTTCATGTAGATACTCATTTGAAGAGGAAAAACCTTTTTACTGTAGATGAATCCACTAAACCTGTTCAAGAAACAAACAAAAAATGTCCTGCGACTTTTTGAGCCAATGTTCAAATGATGTAAGCACAAGACACAAGGCATTTTAAGCACTTCATAATAAAGGCAAAGTAAACAAACACAGTCTGTTGCTCATTTGTCCCTGATTATTGCCGTTCCTCTGTGAAATTAGTCTATTAAAGAGGCCAATTAATCTTGGTGAATGAAAATCAATGCACACGCACTGACAAAGCAACGCAGGCCAAAAGATGGGATGGGTGAAAACCTGCTATGATTATTTACGGTTCAGTATATCCACTCCGGCAGTAGCAATTGGTTGTTTTTAATGTAGCACCAAAAGCTGATAGACTAGAAACAATGGATTGGCAATAATGGAAGTCCAGGGGGAACCATTTCCACAGGTGCCGAGTTTCATTTAAGGTGACATTCTCGCCACAAAAACTTTGCTGTATAAGAAAAATGTGTGCTTTTGTTAACCCAAATCAACAGGTTTCATGGTGAAGCACATTAATGTTAGCAATCCACATAAATAAGGGTTTGTTTTACCGAGGGATGCATTACACTTGAGTTGTGCTTTTGGTGATAAACTGCCTGTGTGTTAGGATGTAATCCACTTCACAAACACGCACTATGAAGTGCTGCTTTTACTGCAGTTTCCTCTGTATCTGCTCAGCTCTCGTTCAGCGAGGAGCACCAAACTCTCCCGCTCAGGTTAATCTAGCTTGTGCAAACGAGGCCACCAGTGTCATCAATTTGCTGGGAATCATTATCCAAGCATTCTGAGCGTCTGTGCTCTGGTCTCCGGAGCTCTGGGTAATTGTGCTAGCAGGATGGGATCAGCAGGAGTCATTATTTAACCGGAGACAGCTGTGCGAGGGGCCGCACACGTTGATCTGTTTGCTGTTTCGTCCCCGTCTCTCTGCTTTAGGATCACAGCATCCCCTGAGTGATTCCTGCGTCTGCTGTACTCTCCGTGTGCACTCTGAGGTCCTCGGCTCTCTGACAAACCCCATAACTCTCTCTCAAGTCAAGCAGGTTTACTTTTACAACTGAGACCCAGCTTGATCTCAGAATAAACATTTTCAGAAGTGATTGGATTGGGTTTAGTCAAAGTAACTGCTTATTAATGACATCACTGTTTTCATTCTGGAAAGCCAGAATCAATATCCATGAGGTTACAATCAGCAATGGCTGAAATTGTGCCGGTGTCAACTGATGGATTAGATCAGAGGCTATTAAAGCAAGCCTTGTATTTGAAAACACAGACGGGTCAGAGAGCGGTATTCATTAAAAGAGTTTGTTGATGTACTACAACTAACTAGCAGGCCAGTTTCTGTACGTGCCAACATGCTCATAAGAAAACGTTACCCAGCAAAATGCCACTTGTACATTATTATTATTTATTTATTTATTTATTTATTTATTTTTTGCTGAATGTTCAAGCCTTAAAAATCTGCATAGTGGTCCTTGTTCTCTATATTCTTCTGATGTAGAGTATTGACCTCCTGAAGCCATAAGCTTTGAGTGACAAACAGTCCAAGTTTTGTTATTACCTGATAATCTTTTTCTTGAGGTTTATTCCTTGATAAACCTTGAAAGATTTAACAATATAAATTACTGCTGGCTCTTGTGTGTCTTGTGAGAGACTGTCATACCCAAATTTAAAGATATCTCTTTGAATGAGATTTTAGAGTTGTGAATTTTTTCACACAAATAACAATGTCTGTTCTTTACAGAGTTATTAATGGTTTATAGCACTTGGAAAACATTGTATTACATTTTTGGATAGAATTATTATGATTGTCCATTTATCTGTCTGTTACTTTTGTATTCCACAGCTTTCTAAAATGCTTATTTCGGATCAATCGTGACATTCAGTGGTCTAATATTTTCTAATATTCTCCATCATCAATTGAAACGGGGCTACTTTCATGTGTCTCGTATCACCATACCGTTGTTCGGCGGCGAATTTGTTTGGTGAAATTTCCACCTGATCTCACTGGAAATGTTACGAGGTGGCAATTTTGGATTAATTCGTATGATTATTTTTTAAAAAGCATGAAGGACCACCCCTAACCTCACCCTCTAAACATACCCATCACTGAAGCATAAGCAGATTGAACGAAAACATACAAATGAGATCATACAAATTAAAGGGGTTAGTTCACCCAAAAATGAAAATTCTGTCAGTAATTACTCACCCTCATGTTGTTCCAACCCCGTAAGACTTTCGTTCATCTTCGGAACACAAATTAAGATATTCTTGATGAAATCTGAGAGTTGTCTCACTCCTTCGTAGGCTTCTATGTAATTTCATCTGCCAGCCCAGAAAAGTTAGTAAATACATCGTTAAAATAGTCCAAGTGACTACAGTGGTTCAGACTTAAGTTTATCAAGCAACAAGAATACTTTTTGTGCGCAAAACCCCCCCAAAATAACGACTTTATTCAACTATTCATTTTCTTCTGTTTGGGCCTCTGAGTGAGTTCACGTAGTGTAACAGCGCAACGCTTCTGGGCCAGCATCACACGCATCACACACATGACCAGCGTCGGCCAATAGTGAGCCTACGTTCTGACGTACAACACAGAAGCGCTGCGCTGTTACAGTACGTGAACTCACGTCAGAGGCCCACACAGAAGAAAATTAATAGTTGAATAAAGTTGTTATTTTTGGGGGGTTTTGCACACAAAAGTATTCTCGTCGTTTGATAAACTTAAGGCTGAGCCACTGTAGTCACTTGGACTATTTTAACGATGTCTTTACTAACTTTTGCTGGATGGCAGATATTGATTACATAGAAGCCTATGAAGCAGTGAGCCAGCTCTCAGATTTCATAAAAAATATCTTAATTAGTGTTCCGAAAATGAACGAAAGTCTTGCAGGGTTGGAACAACATGAGGGTGAGTAATTAATGACAGAATTTTCATTTTTGTGTGAACTAACCCTTTAATATGCATTAGCCACCAATTCGCTAAAACATAAAATATTTAAGAATTGCTGTGAGATTGTGTTGGAAATCCAGTCATTTCAATAGGAATCCATGTGATTGAAATCTCGGCAAAAGATTTCTCCACAAATTATAGCTGGGATCAAATTGTTCTTGCTGATTCGCTGCATTGGTCAAAAGAAAGCTGCTTTGTTTGAAAAGTGATTTGTGTGAGCTGTGCTTCATATATCTCTACACTTTTATATGACCCGTGAAATTTCACTAAAGTGACCCCACCTACTCATTTCACCAAAAACTGAAAACTTTTTATGCCTTTTGGCCATTCATTTATCCAACAACTGTGTTTTGAGGGCCTGAAAACGATACTGTTGTCATTTGTCAAAAACGTGAATTTGTGATAAAGGTGACATAATATGTGTTCAGTCGCATAGTGTTTCTTTACAAAGTGACATCGCCAACTACTGGTCTGGCATGAATAATACAGCTTTTTAGTCATTTTCACGAATCTGTGTGAACAGGTATCATTTTGACAACGTTGTTGTTGTCTGTACGCAAAAACCCCCCCACAAAGATACATCTTTTTCCGTTATTAGTACATTATTGGCGTGTAAACGTCCCCTTAGTTATCAATTATAGTGAAAATGACCTCAAAGGACTACAGTATCAATATTAAGGTACTGTAATAATTCTGCAGTGTTCATCTTGTTGTTTTGTGTGCTGTAGTTGACTTTCATGTTAGTGGAAGCTTTAAGATACCGCTTAGATTATAAAATAATTCAAACTCATTTAAACTCTGCAGTGGTTTGTGTTAGGGGCAACAACACACTAAATTTGCGGAGGTTTTGATGTTTTTTGAGTTGAGAATTTCACGTTTCAGTGGTGCAGAATGAAAGTCCCTACAATGATGTTTCCCTTCTGAAACTGCCCACTCCTGCAGATATGCCAGTTCCTTTAAGGTACTATAGATGACATATGTATCCTCCACAGTATATAGATTCTCAGTACCTCAGCTTGTCTGTCACATCCTCTGTCATTCAGATATGTTTCACAGTCCAGCGATCTCCTTTCTCTAGAGTTCTGTTTATAACCAAGCAGCTTGTGTCTTTTTAGTCTTTTTAATAGCATTCTAATACATATGTGTGCTTTCTTTTCGAACGGCGCAACCATGACACCTGTAACATAAAGCACGCTGTTCCTTCTGATGCTCTCATCAGGGTTTGCTTTGTGTAGTTGTCCACACTGGTGTAGGTGGAGGTCTTGAAAAGCAATGTCTGCAGGCTAACTTTTCTCAGACACACTTCAGTAGCTACAAGTAGCAGCCGGTTGCTCAGAGAGAGAGGATTTTTATAGCTGTTGCGCAGCCACTTGAGAGAGAGTGTTACCTCTGATGAGAATAGACAATGTATAAGGCATCTTTATGTGTTTTGTGTTTGCATATAGTACTTTAAAAATAATATTTTAAAATAGGTAAACATTAACGTGTTTTACGTGTACTTACAGTGTACTTACCTAAGAGGTAACTACATGGGTTAAGGTTAGGTTTAGGGGTAGATTCAGGGTTAGTACCTAGTTATTACCCAGTTATTGCAATTACTATAATAAATACATAGTATACAAGGGAAACAGGACTGTAAATTAAAGTGATGCCTGTTCAAATTTTTTCAGAGGACAAAAATGTTGTAAAAATAGCATACCTCAAGCTTTAAACACCTGAAATTGACTTTAGCATGAGAAAATTCACATTTAACCTTTGGGTTTTGTCATAGTTAATTCCTCTCCGATGAGGTCATTAGATGCTTTAGATGTTAAAAGTTTCCATATAAAAAATATATAATCATCCTTATTTACATAGAATTCGAGTGTGCGTTTTTCTGGCAGACAGTGGAAGATTCAAATAATTCATGAGGCCTTTCAGTCATTCATAATGAGGTCTGTGTATCTACGAGGTGTCTATTTTGAGAGCGGTAAGAGTTCTTGTTGCATGCTCTTGCTCTGTTGCACGGCAAATATTCCCAGGCAGAGAATAGCGCTTTCAGGTCTCTATAGGAGGAGAAAGGGTGAGATGGAGAGAGAAATGGTGGGAGGGATGGAGAAAGAAAGAAAGAGAGGGAGAGAGAAAACGAGGGAGGAGGGAGGGAAGTTGACCCAGTTTGGATGACATGCAGCTGAGAAAACGTGTTCTAGCCTGAACAGTCAGTACATTTTTAATGGCTCCTTTTGAATATCTGTATGAGAGGAACGGTTCAGTTCCTTAATTGTGCCCGAACGATGCTTCTGCCCATTAGTGTGTATAGGCCAAGTGCTTGTGTGCAATCGTTGTCTAATGTTAGGCTTGAAGGAGCATTTCTGAGGAGCCATAATGTTCTGATTATTGCAGCTTTGTGGTCTGTCCTTGTCCTCTGTGCCTGTTGCAGTAATGCAAGCTGGTAACATAAGCACTTCAAAGTGAAGTTGTAAGTCATTTTAACTCATACCTAAGTACTTAGTTAGTGTAATTTAGTGTTTCCTAGTGTACTTTCTGCGATGAACTTGTGCGCAAACAGGCCGGGCGTATGCTTTTGTTTCGACCTTTCATTTAACGTGGCTGAGGAATTAACACATCATGCATATTCAGCAGGCGAGAAGGCGGAGCAATGCCCCACAACAGCCTTTGATGTGTGTGAGTCAGTGGTTGCAAGAGGCAGAGATGCTGCATTAGCAGGGCTTTAGAATGACTAAGACCTATTTATTCTCCTCCGCTACAGGAACGTGCATCTCCTCTCACTGCAGGTCCATTTTTACACTGACTCTCGCCGTTTTAAATAGAGCACATTCCAGCGTATGGGACCGAGAGCATTGTGAAGTGCTGTGACTGTGTCTGCCGTGTGTCCACTCTGATTATTCATGCAGGTTTGAGGGCTGAGATTCAGCTTGAAAATACATAGTTAGACACTGCTTGACCAGAATTCTATTAATAAAAATAAAAAAATTGTATAATTAAAATAAAATGATGTAACCACTTGTTGTATTCAATCAACAGATGAATGCACGCTGAGGTAAACCAACTGAGAATGTCTAACTTAAACTGGTGGCTGTGTTTATATGGAATATGGGAGCTGGATTCTAGCTGGTCTAAACTGGTAATTAGCTTTTATTGCATTGTTTACTTTTTCCATTGGACAAAAAAAGTAGCATACCTTAGACTATAACAGCTGAAATTCACATTAGCATGAGGTTAAATGTTTAACCTTTCAGTTTTGTCATGGTGAAGCCTAAGATTTAGTTTGAAAATACATGTTCAGGCACTCTTTGAACAAAATTCAAGTAATTAAAAATTCTAATTAAAGTCAATTTAAAAACATTACCCAACACCAACATGTTCTAAAACAGCTTGACCACCTTAAGGTGATACTGTAGGACAAGCTGGTAGCCAGTTGTTTACCACCAGCTAATGTCTGCTTGGATGAACTAGAAACCAGCTTAAGTTGGATTTTCTAGCAGGGTAGTTCCCAGAATTTCTTAAAGAGGCCACATTATTTGACAAAGTCTGGATTTTGTTTTGGAGGTATACTTCATGCTTGAATTTTTAAAAACACATTATTTTTCACATATTTTACAGCACCTCTCTTGCCAGACTTTCAAAAGGACTCTGTTTAGTTCCTGTCTCTATGAAGCCCCTCCTTCCAAAAAGCGCAATGTGCTCTGATTGGTCGGCTGGACCAGTGTGCTTTGATTAGTCAACCGCTTCAAGAGTGTTTCAGAAATGTTACGCCCATTACGAGAGTTTCAACACACTATTAGTGCAACTCAACCAGGCCTTGCCCCCCCTTTTTTGCATATACCTTTGACAGAAATTAATTATTCAATTGAGGTTCATGATGTAAGTCCAGGAGGACTTGTATTTAAACAGCGTCTTTGCTTACCATCTTCCGATGATGTCGCTCAAGCATCCCTCCACCTTCTCCACCTTAAGCCTACATTCATCTTTATGCATTTCTCTGAGGTAGGAAATCTAAAAGCTCGATCTTGATTTAAGAGCACACTTTTAACCATGAACAGCAAACCAAATCTGTTTACCTATATTATGCCGTATGATTATATGATCAAGGTACTGAACTGAAATGAGGAATATTGTGACGTGTACTTACCCGGAAGAAAACCCAATAACGCTGCCGCAGCCACAGGTTTCGAAGAGCTGATCATAAGTGAAGGAGGCAAGGAGCTCAGTGATTAATGGACTGAAAGTTTGGAGAAACAACAAACTACATAGTAGTGTTGTCAAAATATCTTTATTTTGATACATATCGATACTGAAATATCTGACAATACTCAATATCTGTTCCAATACTCATTTTTTGCAGTATAGACCGATTTTATTTTTACTACCTTTCTGAGCCTTAAAAACTGCGAATTACACTGCAGACTATGTGGGGTCAGAAAGCTCTCGGATTTCATCAAAAATATCTTCGTTTCTGTTCCAAAGATGAACGGGGTTTAATGGGTTTGGAACGACATGAGGGTGAGCAATTAATGACAGAATTTTCATTTTTGGGTGAACTAACCCTTTAACACACACTGCATATAAAAATTCTGTGTTGTCATATTTCAAATACATCAACTGTATTGAGGTAATTTATTTTATTTGTTCTTATTTTATTACTGACTGTTTACTTGTCTTTTCTGCAAATTCAATTCAGTTTGAAATCAAGCTTCCTTGCGCTGTGTGTGAGCTATTATTGTAAAGACAAATACACAGAGTGAGCAAATGTTTAAGTTAGATTATTGTAATGGTTATTGATCAACGTTTAAATATGTAAACAAAAGCCTAAATTAAAATCCGTTCATCGTATAAAGTGGATGTGTCTCTTCAGAAGACTTGAATTTAACTTTTCCATTCAAATAGATTACTGTTACAATGAGTTTTGTGCTTTTTGAAGCTTGAAAATAATGATTGCCTTGACAAAATGGATGGACAAAAATTTAGATATTAAAATATTTAGTATGTGGTGGTTTTCCCAATGTTGTTGAAAATTATACTGAATATTGACATTTTTCAAAGTGTCATATTGAAGTTAGAAATTCCAGGATCATGACCATAAATAATGTCCTACGTCAATAAAGTAAAAATGTGTTAAAAGTGGTTATTTTCTAGATAGTGTCACGGACCAAACAGTCCGGTATCCTGTGTGGCTTGGGCCATCACAATAGATATACGATTTGATTGAATATTTATTGGTAATACATGAACTATCGCCGGCTAAAAAGTAACTAGTAACTAGTACTCTGAGTAGTTTTTGAGTAGAGTAATTTGTACTTTTACTTCAGTACTTTTTTGACACCAGTACTTTTACTTGTAATTGAGTATTATTTCAGTAATGTAACAGTACTTGTACTTGAGAAAAAAAATGTCAGTACTTTGTAACTTTGCAGATCTTTTTCATGTGCAAACAGCAACATTACACACTAAAGTTGAAATTTGTAAAAAAAAAGCATAATAGGTCCCCTTTCACTTATTTAACCAGCCAGTTATTCAGCCAGCTTCATCAAGTAAGTTTTGCTGGATACCACCAGCTAAACCTTCCTATAAACATCCCCAGGTGTTTAAACTCCATTTGAGCACTTCTCCATGGCTTTCCTTTATCATTCCCATTATGAAACGCAGGCTATCTCACAAACTGCCTGTGAGTGAAAAGGATCAAGATTTGGCTGTTGACAGAAATTTGACTAAATCCACATGTGAGTGGTAGCCAGAGGCTGTTTTGAGACTCTTATGTGTGAGTATAAACTTACAACGTGTGTCCTCTAAGAGATAACGCTTGTGTCTTTGTGTGTGTGGGAGAGAGAGAGTGAGCACAGGGCATCTGAACAGTCAATGGGATTTGGACGCTCTGGTGTCTCCACGCCTGTGGCTCTATTGTTTGGCTCTTCAATCTCACATCTTTAACTCTTTTCTTTCTTGCTTCTCTCTCTTATTCTTTCTCTCTTTCTCTCAGTTTCTTCTTTTCTCGTATTTTTTCAATGGAATATAAAATAGCACATAGGTTAGTCAGGAACGTCATGAGGGTGAGTAATTTTCCTTTTTGGGTGAATTGTTCTTTTATCTCATGCATGCACATCTTTTTTCCCCTCTCTCCCTCAGCAATGGGATTTGGACCCATCCTATAGACTGAACACTGACTGATGTCCTCAAGGAGAGCTCAGCTCTTGTTACATGATACTTTTTCATCACTGATGTAGGATCAGCCTACCCAGCAACAGACTAAGCATTAGACTAAGCTGAGATTTCGACTGTAGATTAAGCAGAGCATCCAAACTGTTCCAGGAACAGTGACAATACAATACTGGAGGTAAAGGCTTGTGGGAACACAGAGTAATGTAGCTGACCTGAATCTGAACATCAGTCAGTGTTGATTTGCTGCTTGTATCTCCCTCTGAGAATAATAAAGCCATTGAATCCACTATGGCGCATTGTATTATGGGCACTGCATGAGTCTGCTACATTGTGCCAATAGCCTTTGTAATTGTTGAAAACTGCAGATTTTAACATATCACAAATTGGTGTATTTAATATTTAACAGTTGTTATCAGTTTTAAAATATTATAAAACTGTTATAAAAATTATATTAGACTTCAATATATATATATATATATATATATATATATATATATATATATATATATATAATTTATTGTAAAATTTTATTTAATTGAATGCCAGATAAATATTATAATTGCAGAATTACATAGTATCATCAGTTACTTGTTGTACATACAGTTTTAAAGTTGGTTCCTCCACACTGGGTCTATATTGGAAATGTTTTGTAGTGACACACCATATATTAATGTGATTATATTCTTTAACATATATTTCACACTTTGTATTAGGCAGGAATGAACTTCAGCCTTAACGCTACAATCTATTTTCCTTACAGACCCTCTCTTCCTCCTCTATCTTTGCCTTTTTGTCTCTCCATCTCATTCTCTCTTTCTGTTCTTCTCTCTCTCCAGGGCATTTTCTCACCCAAGATTAGACTACCTGCCTTCATCATTACACAAGCATTAAATATAGCACAATAACCTCAAGACGAAGAGCCGAGAGAGAGGTTATAAATTACACCCTTCTTTACTGACATGCAGTAGAGAGAGAGAGAGAGAGAGAGAGACTGAGAGACTGAGAGACTGCTGGAATTATTTGAAGCTGTTTCTCCTTTTTGAGTTAGGCAGTAACGGAGACTGTGAAGACCGGAACTAAGACCTAAACTCTTGAAGACGGTGTGCTGCTAAACACAGCTCTCTCTCCTGATCACTGCTGCTCAATTAAATTAATTATTTTCTGTTAAGATAAATCCAAGTTCTGTCATGAAACTCTATATGGTGCACGTTAATAGGGTCTTAACTCAACCACATCGTTATCTATAGGACACAGCTGATTGGTTCCTATCAGTAGCCAATGAGCTCACTGCTAAACCTTCAAATACTTGGTTAGTATTTTCCTTTGCATTGCAACACGCCTTCAGAAACCCTCCACTTCCCCAGCTCCACCTGTATAAATCTGCTACAGGTATGATTGTAGCTTTATTGTACAGCAGCAGCATGTCTTACTTGCTCACCGCAGCGTGTTGTGTATGTATTGGCAGCAGAAAGTCCCGTACTTGCTCTGCAGCAGCAGCAACAATAATCAACAGCAACAGCAGCATAGCACATCTATTCTGCCAAGACCAAACATATCAACATTGTCATATCCATTACCATGCCAAACAGTCCGAGAGTTGTCATGACATAAATTCTGTTCTGTCAGTTCAGATAAACTTCAGTAGGCCTACTGTTCTAGACTTTCATATAGTTCACTTCAGTTTAGTTCAGTGCAGTTCTGACCTGTTTTCAGTCATTTGGCATGTTTACGTTCTTATATGGGCCATTCTACAGAATTGGTTCAAAGTCAGAGTTGGAAATGTCTTGAAAAAAGGTGTCTTTTTCCACAAAGTTTGTATGTATGCAAATTGTATAATATCCAAGGTACACATTTCTAGTGATTGTGCAGTTAATTATCATATTGTTTTTTCAGAAAGTTTTGGAATATTTTTCCTCACCCCAAATTTGTCACTACCGAAACACAATAATAAATAATTTCATAAGAAGGCTTATATTGACCTATTAATATTTTGTTTACATCTACCTTGTAAATATATTTTGTTAGTGACATGAAAATGCGGGACACATTTTTTTACATAAAGTTTCATGATTTAAAAATAAAGTATAAAATAAATTTTTATTTAACTTTAATTTTTAAAATAAATCAAATTGACATTATTAAAAACAACAATGGAAAAAATGTAACAAAATATTTCAATATTATTTTCACAAGTTGAAATTGACGGGTTAGGGTTCGGGACAGCCACCTCCAATTGAAAGTACCCAATAAATGATGATTTTATATATATATTAAGCTTACTTATATATATTCAATAGATAATAGAAGGATCTTAGTAAACATCTAAAATTTGAATACTTAAATACTTTTTAAATGTGTTTTTTGGTTGTCGGACAGCAGTTTGCACCAATTCTGTAGAATGGCCCACAGTGCTGATCAGAATTATTTGCCCCCTTGGTAAATATGATCAAAGATGGCTGTAAAAACTAAATCATTGAAGTAAAAGAATTGAAAGTGGGGGGAAAGTCACATTATGAAATAAATGTTTTTCTCCAAAACCTGTTGGGAACAATTATTTGCCCCCTTTTATTAAATACTTTTTGCAACCTCCTTTTTCCAAGATAACAGCTCTGAGTCTTCTCCTATAATGCCTGATGAGTTTGGAGAACACCTGACAAGAGATCAGAGACCATTCCTCCATACAGAATCTCTCCAGATCCTTCAGATTCCCAGATCCATGTTGGTGCTTCTTCTCTTCAGTTCAGCCCACTCATTTTCTATAGGATTCAGGTCGGGGACTGGGATGGCCATTGCAGATGCTTGGTTTTGTGCTCAGTGACCCATTTTTGTTTTGATTTTGATGTTTGTTTTTGGATCACTGTCCTGTTGGAAGATCCAAAAAGGGCCCGTTATAAGATTTCTAGGCTGTCAGGTTTAGATTTTTTTATCTGTTGGTATTTGATCGAATGATGCCATGGATCTGAATAAAATGTCCAGGCCCTCTGGCAGAAAATTAGGCCCACAGCATTAAAGATACAGCAGAGTATTTCATTTTACACTTGGGTACCTTGTTATCCCTGTGTGCACCAAACCCATCTTAAGTGTTTGCTGCCAAATGCAGATTTATTATTTATTGCCATCTTTGATCATTTTTACCAAGGGGGCAAATAATTCTGACCAGCACTGTATGTTTTGTTCTATTTCATTCAGATAATCAAATTCAGTTAATTAAGGTTCTGATGAATTCAGTTCTGCTTTGGTATAGTTGCATTCAGTTTCTTCAAATCAGTAGCTTGATGCTGTTGAGTTTTGTTCAAATTAATTCAGTTCTGTTCGATATCAGTTCAGTTCAGTTTAGTGTCGTGTAGAGGAGTTTGCTGATGAGGTTAAAGCAACACCGCTCAAATGTGCATTGCAGCGCAATGCAGTACAGCAAGAGAGAGAGAGAAGGATGCTGGAGTAAGTAAAGTGTTGTAAATGTTGGTCTGTCTTCTGTGCATGTTTTCAGCATCAGTGGGTCAGGGCGAGTTGTACTTCGAGCTGCTCTGCCGGATCAGCACTTTCTGCTCCAATCAATGCAGCCAGGCCTGCAGCAGGAAACCAGGACGGGCATGTTCCTCACCGGGATACACACACAGAGTATATACTGTACATATAATCACACACACGCAAACAAACACATATGGGGAACGTTCATAAACAAGTATCTGTGAAGCATATATAGACAAGTGCCTGCAGGTATGATGTACGATTAGAAACATAATCACACCAGCTAAAATCCTGTGAGATTCATTCAGTAGCATATACAGACCTACTTTACACACACATTTACTTGCTATCTAAATTTGGATACACCATAGACTTAATATAGCTAAATCTAATTACTACAGACTAACCCTAACCCTATACTCCTGCAAAAACTGCATTTTTAGTAGGAAAAAATACATTAATAATTTATTTATGAATTTTTACAAATGAGGACATCCCCAAAGGGAGTTTTTGTCATATTTACCTAACTTCTGGGGACAAATTTGTCCATGAAGTATAGCAAGGTAAACACATTCACAGCTGTGCATACATAAAAATACACCGACACAACAACACAGACAAATAAGGACAATCTGAACATACATACACACACACACACACACACACACACACACACACACACACACACACACATGTACAAGCTTTAGAGTGTTGTGAATGTTGTGTAAATAGAGTAGTTGTGACCTGCTATCTGAATCGGCAGTTTATGTGACCTTGCCCTTCCATCATAACAGGAACACAGCGGGATTGAAACAGAGATGAGACACGAGCCAGATGACTCAGGTTTTAGTTGAATGCACCTCATTCTCTTGTACGGGACTTAAGAAATCATTCTAGGGTTTGTTGAAAGATAAACAGGGTTCTGCATTTGGAATAATATGCCATGTCGAACACGGGACATATGCCTCTGGTCATACTGCACCCCGGGGGGCAATCGAGGTTCAGATTAATCAAATGGCTTTTAGCATGAGCGCTGCTTCTTTTGGACTCTACGGAATTTACACACAAATAAAAACAAAAGAGCACAGCCAAATACACAAGAGGTCAGTTGGGGATATTTATAGTCTCCGCTCAAGGTCTAATGGAAGATAATGCCACACATATCAAACCATCAGTAAATGGAATATAAAACTGCATAGGCTGGTGTATCGGAGGCAGATTAAGAATATACTGATACCTAAACTCAAAACTTTATATGTACCTGTCCATTAGATAAAAAGTATGCTTATTTGTTGAGACTTTCTACTCTAAGGCCTTTTCAAAGGACTCTAAGGGCAAGTCAAGGTATTTTTAAGTATGTTTACATGTTTAAAGGAGTATTTGTGTATAATCTGAATTATATTTTATTATATTTTAATTATTTTATTTAATGCTAGATACTAGATATTTATTCTGGAAAACAAAAAAATGATTTTTTTGCAATGTGAAATCAGACACTCAAATATCTGCATTGGATCACACCACATAAATATTCATCAGAATGAATGTTAACACTTTGTAGGAATATAAAAAACATCTTGCGTTTAACATTTACGTATGAAATCCAAGATAAGACATGTTCCCCTCAGTGCTCAAAGGAAACCACTATTAGTATCTGTTTCTCCTTTTTCTTGACCTCTTTTTGAGTGCAAAGGTATTTGTGTGTAATGTTTGTTTTTATGTGTGTGCATGTTTGCGTGTGTATCTGAAAAGTCTGTTGTCTTGGCAGTTGCTTTGTTAGTTTTCCTCAGGGCAGGACTGTGTGATGTCTGGTTTGAAACAGAGAACCACTCAAAGCTCAAAATATACTCACTTCAAGCATGAGCCCGGCATACGCGACTGAGTCAGAGAAAGATCCAGTCTCAGACAATATACATTTTAAGCATTTTACTCTTAAAACCAGGACCATCGTCAACTGAGAACATCCAGTTCATGTGATGAGGGCGTCCAGCAAGCTCCTCTGTGCTATAGATTCAACTGGCTTTATTGGTATATAAAAAAGGCATTACATTGCCAAAGCATTGGTAACATTAAATAACAGATTTACATACAATGAAAAAAAGTTTGCTAAAATAGTAACAATGAGAAGGAAAATAAAAAAACGGGTGTGTATATCCATGTTGGTTGAGGATTTATTATTTATATATAAAACAATCATGGCTTTTTTGGGGGGATTACTCAGAATGCAAACTCAAGGTATAGAATTTTGTAATGTTTGAAATTGTCAGTTCTCAATCATGATAACTCTCTGAATAGTTTTAGCATGTTATTGAATACACCAATGTTTATGTATTTGTTCTTTGCGGACTTCATCTGCTACGCTGCTGCTGATTATTGGAGCTGCTGCTGCAGAGCAAGTATGGACTTGCTAATGCTAATAGATACACAGACACGTTGCTGTTAGCATGTAAGATATACTGCTGCTGCATAAATAGACAGACATAAATCCCCGTAGCAGATCTAGGCAGGTGGAACTGGGAAGGTGGAGGGTTTCAGAGGAACTGATAGCACGCTGCAGGACTAGCTTACAGCAAACACTGGACCAGACTATTTAAAGGGATAGTTCACTCAAAAATGACAATTCTGTCATCATTTACTCACCCTCAAGTTGTTTCAAACCTGTATGAATTTCTTTTTTCTACTGAACACAAAAGAAGATATTTTGAAAAATGTCGGTAACCAAACAGTTGATGGACCCCATTGACTTCCATAGTATTTTTTTTTCCTACTATGGAAGTCACTGGGGTCCATCAACTGTTTGGTTACCGACATTTTTCAAAATATCTTCTTTTGTGTTCAGCAGAAAAAAGAAATTCATACAGGTTTGAAACAACTTGAGGGTGAGTAAATGATGACAGAATTGTCATTTTTGGGTGAACTATCCCTTTAAACGTTGGGCAAGCAATCTCATTGGCTACAGGATCAGCAGAGGCCAATCAGCTTGTGCTATGCAGTAATGATGTGATTGCTTGCAGATTGCATGTAAAGGACCTATCACTATGAGACCTCTAGAGAGTTCCATGACTGAACTAAATTATTAATTTAATATGACTTAATGGTGATTTTCTTCAAGGTTGAGA